>NC_136795.1:50418486-50433486 GCF_951216825.1 Electrona antarctica
AATATCTTCTTATGTATTTGACACATCAGTATGAGTGTATCCCAGATCATCAATGGATTGTTTGGAAAAGACCGTCAGAAGTTTGTCTCAGAGAGAGCTATCGTTCATTTGAAAGTAAGTACACAAAGTAGTGTTCAAAATTATTTATAATTAAATTATAATGGAACAGACACAATTTACTATATTGCATTATTCCATCATCAGGCAGCTAAAAGGTACTACATCTCACTCTTGGTTGGGAGAACGTCTTATGCCGAAAGGGGACACCACTTTGTGCTTTGGGTATGTACGGTTTCTAATACTCTTAATGATTAATACTAATTATTATAATCAAGGGTCCAAGAAGGCAAGAAATCACAAAGTGACTTTTTAAGGGACTTCTTCTCCTTCTTCTTCCGCCAAAAATATCAGTTCTGGCTGAACCGTGCAGTCGGTTTTCGCGAAACGCGGGAATCTGGTATAGGGCCATGCCAAACGGTGACTATGCGAAGCCCATGAACATTGGCCAAAGGGTGGCGCTATAGCACTCAATTGAAAATGCAAACTTTGTACGTGCACAGCTCATGAACCTTTTGGCCGTTGGCAATGACACTTTAATACACATATGTGTCTCCTCATGCAGAACAACTTTCGTGTTTTGACTTTTGACCTCTGACCTTTAGATCAGCCGCCATTTTGAATTATATGAAAAACTGTTAAAATGTATCTCCTACCAGGATCTTTGATGAAAATGCACGAAAACTTCTACACGTGAACTTTGGACCTGTGTGTTCAAATCCGGCTACTGACAACTCAGCCCATGGGTCTTATTTGTGCATATTGTTCTTATTGCGTATTGTCTTGTCTTTCTTGGTCCCGCCTTATCGCTGCCTGCAGCTATATTTATTATTATTATTATTATTGATGCCTAAAAATGTTGTATTGGATTAATATTATTTTTGTACACATAGGTTGTGGACTTTGAGAGCGAAGAGATCCGGTTGTATGACTCTATTGGCAATTACCCTGTCAGAAGTCAACAAATGGCCGTACTAGCGTAAGTTTGATTGAGAAATATGTTTAATTTTGTTATTGCTAAAGTAAAAAATAACTCTCACACACACACACACACACACACACACACACACACCTGTGTAAAACATGAAGCTAATGTAATTTTGAAACCTAATGAACTTCGAAAATATCTTTAATAGGAGTGCATTCAGGAATTTCACATCAGATCTCCGAACATGGCCTGTAGTCCAAACAATGCAGTGGCGCCAGAGCGATTCCTATAACTGTGGCGTTTTTGTCTGCCAGGTGAGTGAAATAATATTTGGAATTTCAAATTGAAGAAAATTACAGAAAAATTACAATTATACAAAATATGCACCCTACAGGCCGCAATGCATGACGTGCAGGATGAAACCGTCATGGATTTGACCTTGAATGGTCCCCATTTGGACAGTTTGAGGAGGTTCCATGCTAGCAAGGTCATTGACAAAAGCGAGAATCATCAAAGGGATTATTTTCACGTCATTGACCTGGTTTGTATTTTGTTCTATAATTATTGCAATGACGTACTATTTAATAATGGCATTAGATATTTATGGCATTAGATATTTATGTAAACCAACATTTTAATTCCAGGTAAGTGATGAGGAACAGGACGGCAATCCTGATGGAACACCTGCTTTGACAGCCTCATCTCCAGGATCGGAAAATCAGGTAAAAAAAAAAAAGCTCTGAAAACTGAGGCTGTTAAAATGATTTTTAATTAGAAATCTAAATTAAATATATAAAAGTGTAAGGCTAAATATGCAATTAACCACACATACCAACAAACCCAAACATGTTATTGTACTTAGACTGCAGCTGGTGAAGAAGAGATGGACATCCTACTAGCTGGAAGTACACAAACAAAAAGAAAGGTAATATACGGTTACAAAATGTTACAGTTGAAATTGTATCAACAGTGTTGTAACTACTGCAGTATTTTGTTTCCATTCATATAAGGTTGTTGGTGTTCGTCATACTGCAAACAAGAACTCTGGCAAAACTAGGGGTAAGAATACAATACATTGTAATTGATTCACTGAACAATAGTGCACATTCATTGTTTAATATAACAGTATATAAATAAATGTTTTAAAGGTATAGTTCAGCATTTTTAAACGTAAGCTGTATGAAATAATTCCACTCCACTATTAACATAGTGGATGCAACTGTATTCATTGATTGCCAGAGTCACCTGGTGGGAGTTCTGCTCTGGTTTTGGTCAATATTAAGTAAGGGGGGGGGGGGGGGGGGGGTAAATGAAGAGTAAATTAATCCACAAAACTAGCGTCATTTCTATTGTTGACTTACTTGTAAATCAACAATACAAATGACATTAGTTTTGTGAATTATTTAAATATGTGGCCCCCTGTTCCCCAAACATTGACAGGAACTACTTAATATTTCACTAAAACCACAGCAGAACACCCACCACGGGACTCGGGCAATCAATTAATGAAGTTGCAACCACTACAGTAATGACAAGTATTTCATACAGCTTTGGTGAAAATATTCGGAAGTATCCCTTTAATCTTTTGAACACCCATCACATTAAAAAAAAGAAACAGGCACAGGCTGCAAAACAGAAGAAAGAAGAGACCATGTCACCTAAAAAGGTGAGAACATTTTAACAAAAGAAATGAAAGAAAAATGTACCTCCAAAAACTACATGTGCTGAAAACATTGCTGTGGGAATAATACATATATTGTAACGTGTCATGAATTACATTAGGATAATACAGTTGTCTGTAGTGAATATTAGATTTTAATATGTATATATGTATATTAACATTTTCAATTCACTTTTACTTTCAATGAACACTTTAGCAAAAAGTGGACCTCAAATAATCTGACTCCGCAAGATGGGGCAGCAGAGAGTACACTGGGTTCCCCCCTCCTGCTCCCATCTCAGGCAGACTTGATAGAGACACACGGGGACTACAAATGTCACGCCCCCAAATGAGACAGCGGCCCCACTTCTGGTCCGTTTCAACTGTGTACTGCAGCTGCCAATGCAATCCCTATGAGAGGCATCATAAAATGCCCTAATTTCACTGGTTCATTACTGAGGTGATTTATTTTTGTGTTCTAATAAAGTGTCCCATATGTTTGATTTGTCCTTTTCAATGTCACATACCTGCCATCTCAATATACACCCTACAATGTACTATAATATACTCCATCAGTTTGTGAAAAGTGCTAGCATTGTAAATCTCAAGTCAAAGTGGTCGCACGGTATATACGTCACGGATGCATCCCTTGAGGTTTTCAATACCCAGATATATTTGTTGTATTTCGTTTTATATGCTATGTATTTGTTGAAAATGATCTAAACAGCATCTTGCAAGACTATTATTAATAGGCCTACTCATCTGGAGAATTCACTAGGTAGTTGAAAATGTCAGGATGTCACTCCTCCATTTAGCTGGGTTATTTTCCCATGCAACTATTCAGCAAAGTTAATTATACAACAAGTTGACAGCTGTAAAACACACCGTCGGAGCTCCGTGGTAGGTAGAACATATATAGTAAGCATGTGACATGTTCAAAATATAGACATGAATAATCGATCGGGATGTATATTGAGACTTCCACTCTTCAAAGTCGGCGCTCGTAGCCTCGTAAAGGCAGTGACGTCCCTTAAAAGCGCCAGGTTCTCTGTCTGCCGTCTCCCCTCTGCTCCGTTAACATTATGGGTAACTCATTCAAGTGGTAAATTACATGTGAAATACATCCTCTATTGAGAAAACAACAATATATGTTGACAAAGACACTTCATACATTTGGAAACATATTTTTATTCAAATCAATATAGTCTTCAGTTCATTTCATATTTTATAAATTGAGTCCACCCCTCGCATATCTAATACAAAAAAATATCACTTCATGTGCGAACAATGAAGAAACAAGACCTTGATACAATGTAAAATAGTCATTGTACAGCTTGGATATCAGTTTAGACATTAACATAGAAAAAACATGGGTTGAAGGCGTTGATGGAAAGTAATGGTGGCACACTAAATATTGACATTTTCACTGAAGGGTGTACTCACTTTTGTTGCCAGCAGTTTGGAATTAATGGCAGTGTTTAAAACCTTTAACCTTTAAAACAGGCGGAACAATTCCAACAAGCCCATGCAGCCACATCCAAAATGGTTAAGAAATGGGAGAGTTACCATTGGGGGGTCCCTGGGGGGTCCCCAGGGGTCCCCGAACCTTGAGACCCCCACAAAACGCCCCCAGGGGGGCGGCACGATTCCAACGAGCCCACCCCCGTTCAAAACGGTTGAGAAATGGGAGAGTTACCATTGGGGGGTCCCTGGGGGGTCCCCAGGGGTCCCGGAACCTTGAGACCCCCACAAACACCCCCAGGGGGGCGACACGTTTCCAACGAGCCCACCCCATCCAAAACGGTTGAGAAATGGCCGACTGACCGACCGTCGGACTTACCGACCGTCCGTCAGACTTACCGACCGTCCGTCGGACTTACCGACCGACCGTCGGACTTACCGACCGACCGTCGGACTTACCGACAGACCGTCGGACTTGCCGACCGACCGTCGGACTTGCCGACCGACCGTCGGACTTGCCGACCGACCGTCGGACTTACCGACCGACCGTCGGACTTACTGACCGACCGTGGACTTGCCGCCGACCGACCGTCGGAATAACGACCGACATCGGACTTACCGACCGCCGCGTCGGACTTACCGACCGCCGCGTCGGACTACCGACCGGAATGGATATCGTCCTTGCTGCACATCACCTTTCCTGTAGCCTACGATAACAAGCAAGGCTTTTGCACTCCTAAGCAACAGGTGCACCATAGGAGAGGGACAACCAAGTGCCCGATGTCATGAAAAATAAATAACAGTAGCCTACGATGAAACCCCTATGGGCAGTGACGGATCAACCCCTCTCAAGGCCCTGGCGCTTCACAAAATCAAAAGGCCCTACAGATTCAGCCAATTAATTAATTAATTAATTAACATGCATTTCGCCGTTTAGCGCATATCCACTACTGCCTGCGCTGCCCGCTGACACACAAGACACAGCCGCACTGGGCACAGCCTTTCCAACTTCAGTCTCTGCTAAACTATTATGTAAGGCCTAGGAGATTACTTTATGGTTATTAATACAGTCATTAACAATAAACATGCAGCAGCATGTTTTGTCTAAATTGTCTTTGTGGCCAACAAATGTAGCTACATTTGCAAACAGTGCTGTTGACCATGTTGTTACATGGTCCATATAACGTGTGTACCAACAGACAATGTCGATATGCTATATTAATATTAGAACGTTTTAAAGCTAGATTAATTATTGACGACAATGCAACCAAGTTGTGGTGGGTGCAACGTCACTGAAAACTTTCATAATAGCAAATTAGCAATTACATTAATTTACTCACGAGTGCTGAAATCGTGAAATGGAGGATGTAAGAACACACTTTTGTTGCATTAGAGCAGGGTAAATATGAAGTTTTGCGCCACGGTCTTGTGTTTATATTCCTCTTACATAGGCTGTAGGCTATGTTATTGTCGCAACAACAACACACGTTGGTCGGTCTGAGAGAGGGGGCCTTCCTGAGCGAGGGGGCGTCGCTTACTCGCTTCCCCTCTGTCGGAGGAGGAAGCGACGCGCAGCCGTCGGGAACCCCCCTATGGGAACCCCCCCCAGGCCGACTGCCCCCTTGCTGCTAGTATCAGGCTGCTACAGAAACTGTCAGACGAGAAGACCAAAAACACTAGCGGGGGTTCCTGTGTTGCGTTATATTTTTCGACAGAAGCAACAGTTGTACCTATAGTCTCGTACCGGGCCCTGCAAGCTTCGGGCCCTGGCGCTTAAGCGCCACCTAGTTCCATTGTTAGTCCGGCTCTGCCTATGGGACACATGATGGTCTGATCGGAAGATGATGGACATTCCACATTCCAGGAGGATGTGAACTGGGGTGGGGAGATGCAAAATGTCCCCAGGTGGTTCCACTCATCCTCAGCTATGGGTGCAAGAACAGGAGAACATGGTATTCCAGCTCAAAGTGGTGGAAAGTAAGCAGAATTGAGGAACCGTTAGCCACTACAATCAGCCAGACACACTCAACATTGTAGGGGTACAAGCCTGGGAAGTTGGGGCTAGATATATTGCCAGATGAAGACTATATAATTCCACCGCATTTTACACCTGAAAGTTATTAAAAATAAATAATAATCTGTCCGTTTAAAGAACTCTGGAAAATGCACACAGCATACCATGTATGCATTTGTTTGGTTCACATTCGCAAGAATTGGTTATCAACTTCAAGAGAGTATTACTAGCGCCCCAGCCTGTGTCCTCCGTGAGGAGGAAGCCCAACAAACCTTGGTGAGGCCTTTTAGGAGGGCCATTTATTTAGCGAATGCAAAGTCCTTTAGCCAATCGGTTGCCTCCTGGTCTGCTGTATGGAGGGTGATTAATCCTCCTTCCAGTCTTTGGAGAGGGCAAACTTCTATGATGTGCTTCATAGTTTGCTCCTCACCACACGCACACAGTGGGCTTGGGCTACTGCCCCACTTGTGAAGGCTGGCCAAGCAGGGGCCATGTCCAGTCCTGAACCTATTCAACGTAGACCACTGTCTCCTTGGGAGGGTGGTGCCAGGGACCTGTTGGTTGGGGTCTGACACCAGGTGTTTGTTTGAGACCTCATTGGACTCCCATTCCCTTTTCCAAGCTGATTGGATGGTGAAGTCAGCTGATGGGGGGTTCTTCCAAATTGGTCGTCTAGATGGGAGTCGAGCAGTGGGTGGGTTAAATATGTCTGCATGGATTGGTAGGTGGGGAGAGTCTTTGACCTTTTGAAGCATCCTTTGAGAGACTGCTGCTCGCCGGATATGTGGGGGGGCTATGTTTGATAATACTGGGAGCCAGGGGAGTGGTGTGGAGCGAATAGTCCCGGTTATGGTTCTCATGGTGGTGTTGAGCTGGGTGTCCACTTGGTGTGTGTGTGATGACCTAGACCAGACAGGGGCACAATATTCTGCTGCAGAGTATGACAGGGCCAGTGCTGAGGTGCGCAGGGTGGAGGCTGCCGCCCCCCATTTTGCACCAGCAAGTTTACAGAGCAGATTGTTCCTGGACTTCACCTTAGCTGCTGTCCCTTTTAGGTGTTCCTTGAAGGACAGAGTTCTGTCGAGGGTCACACCAAGATAGGTTGGATAGGGTGCATGTTTTAGTTTGAGTCCGCTCAGGTAGATGTCTAGTTCTCTGGCAGCTTTAGCATTGTGGAGATGGAAAACACTGGAAACAGTTTTTGCTGGGCTCGGTATTAGGCGCCATGTTTTGCAGAACTGGTCCAGTTTGGAGAGGTCTTCGGTGAGCACTTGTTCCAGTGGGTCGAAGTCTGGTGCTTGGAATGCCAGACAGATGTCGTCAGCGTAGATGAATTTGCGGGATTTGGTGGTTGGTAGATCATTTGTGTAGATGTTGAACAGGTGGACTCTGTCCGAGGTGGACTCTGAACCTCCGGTTGGTCAGCAGAGTTTGACCAACCGGAGGTTCAGAGTCCACCTCGGACAGAACATAAGTGCATGGAGAACACAGCGAAATGGACTCCCGCAAGGCTCAGTTCTAGCTCCAACCCTGTTCAACATCTACACAAATGATCTACCAACCACCAAATCCCGCAAATTCATCTACGCTGACGACATCTGTCTGGCATTCCAAGCACCAGACTTCGACCCACTGGAACAAGTGCTCACCGAAGACCTCTCCAAACTGGACCAGTTCTGCAAAACATGGCGCCTAATACCGAGCCCAGCAAAAACTGTTTCCAGTGTTTTCCATCTCCACAATGCTAAAGCTGCCAGAGAACTAGACATCTACCTGAGCGGACTCAAACTAAAACATGCACCCTATCCAACCTATCTTGGTGTGACCCTAGACAGAACTCTGTCCTTCAAGGAACGCCATTATAGTCCACCACTCCTGAATGCAGTGCCTGGTACTGGGAGTCTGGTGCAACGCACAGGTCCTGGGCCTGGTGGGAGCAGGAGTGGACCTGGTGAGACGTAGGAGGGGCCCGGTCAGGAGTCAACCCACAGAGCCTAGTCCTTCCACGCACCAGATTTTGGTTCCGGCTGGGTCGCCTGAGTGAGGGGTATGATGTTGGAAGACTCGAAACCCTGTTGACCTCAGGAAACATCACTGAAGATACGTCCCAGGTGCATCCATGCGATGTATTTGTATTTATTTATTTACCTGAGCTATGGTAATGCACATGGCCTTCATAATTTATGGTTTCCTCTCTACTGCTTACATCAATTTTTTTTACAGTATATTCCTAAAATATTCGTAAAAACATGATACTATCTTTGATGGTGCAATACAAACTGACATTGAACAATGGAGGTCCATTGAATACAGTGCCTATAAGATGAAGTACTCCCATCAGCTGCAGACTACCATCAGCGAATATGAGAATGTATGTACAGTGTCAGCAGGCCTTCAACTTACTATCAGGGTAAGCCTATAGGCCCTCATTTATCAACCGTGCGTACGCCAAAATATGGGTGTACGCCGAAATTACCGCAATTGTCGGCATTTACGATTTGCGCCAACGTCTGATTTTGAACTTGAGCCAAGACAAAAACCACGTCTGGTCGGGAGCTGTCGTACGCTTTGTCCTCACCTGTTTTTCTGTCGTAGAACAGCGGAGCAGCATTGTTTGACCAGCTGAGAGGCTGTCACAGGCATCGAAACATATGTATTCACTCCTAAAATGTTTATATAAAACTGTATGTATATGGGCTAAATGTAAAAAAGAAAAAAAAAGTAAAGGAATACATCAACATGTGTCTTTGTGTCATATGAAATTAGTAGGAGATTTCCAACTTTACAAGCAAGCAATTAAAATTGCGCATTTAAAAACAATGTTGCAAGTTAGATGCGTAAGCCATTTAAACAGTGTTTTGCATGATGAGCGCATACATGCGAGGATTTTGGCTGTCTGTGCTGAAATATTTCCATGACGGGACGTTGGAGAGTATAGTAGCCTACAGTGCTGCAGCGCGGAGAGTCCCAACATGGGTATGGAATGCCATTCCTGCCGTATCTAGATATAAATACATAAATAAATAAATGCATTTATAAAGCATGAAATGCTCAAATAAATAAATAATTGTGCAAAGAAATATACAATTAAATATTGAAATGTATTCATTTATGTGACCATTTATGTATTTAATTATTTATTTATATATTTATGTATTTATTTAATTATTTATTTCCTTATTTATTTACGTATTTATTTATTTAATTATTTATTTACACATTTAATTATTTATTTAAACATTTAATTATTTATTTAAACATTTAATTATTTATTTATGTATTTATTTCCTTATTTATTTAATTATTTATTTAAACATTTAATTATTTATTTAAACATTTAATTATTTATTTAAACATTTAATTATTTATTTATGTATTTATTTCCTTATTTATTTACGTATTTATTTATTTAATTACTTATTTAAACATTTAATTATTTATTTATGTATTTATTTCCTTATTTATTTACGTATTTATTTATTTAATTATTTATTTAAGCATTTAATTATTTATTTAAACATTTAATTATTTAATTATTTAAACATTTATTTAAACATTTATTTAAACATTTATTTCATGCCGTATTTCACTGACGGTATGTTAATGAGGGGGCGTGTCTTGCCCATTCAGGCTTGAGCAATCAAACCCAGAGCGCTCAAACACCCAAAAAATAACTTCCAGCCCAGGAGGGGGTCCGCGGGGGGTCCGCGGGGCATCTCGGCCGTCCCTGGGCCGTTTCGCACGGGGGGAATCTCGTTCGAACCGGGCCGCCGTCCCGGACGCGCTCCCGGGGGTCTCGTGCCCAGGTGGGGGTCCGCGGGGGTCCGCGGGGTATCTCGGCCGTCCCTGGGCCGTTTCGTACGGGGGGAATCTCGTTCGAACCGGGCCGCCGTCCCGGACGCGCTCCCGGTGGTCTCGTGCCCAGGTGGGGGTCCGCGGGGGTCCGCGGGGGTCCGCGGGGTATGCACACACACGCACGCGCGCACGCCGCACACACACGCGTGTGTATAGAGGGAGGGCAGGGGGTCTCAAGGTTCGGGGACCCCTGTCTCGTGCCCAGGTGGGGGTCCGCGGGGGTCCGCGGGGTATGCACACACACGCACGCGCGCACGCCGCACACACACGCGTGTGTATAGAGGGAGGGCGGGGGTCTCAAGGTTCAGGGACCCCTGTCTCGTGCCCAGGTGGGGGTCCGCGGGGGTCCGCGGGGTATCTCTTTCATTTCTCAACCATTTTGGACGGGGGTGGGTTCGTTGGAATCGTGTCACCCCCCTGGGGGAGTTTTTGGGGGTCTCAAGGTTCGAGGACCCCTAGGGACCCCCAGGGACCCCCCAGGGACCCCCACATGGTAACTCTCTCATTTCTCTACCATTTTGGACGGGGGTGGGTTCGTTGGAATCGTGTCACCCCCCTGGGGGAGTTTTTGGGGGTCTCAAGGTTCGGGGACCCCTAGGGACCCCCAGGGACCCCCCAGGGACCCCCACATGGTAACTCTCTCATTTCTCTACCATTTTGGACGGGGGTGGGTTCGTTGGAATCGTGTCGCCCCCCTGGGTGCGTTTTTGGGGGTCTCAAGGTTCGGGGACCCCTAGGGACCCCCAGGGACCCCCACATATTTTTAAATATATAAATAAATATGAACACAATTTTGCCTTGACAATTAGTCTAAATTATCTTTGAGAGGATTTGATTTTTAAAATGTTGTTAAACAAAGAAAATGCATCATGATTAAATAACTGACATTCTATGAACTTTAAAATGTTGAATGTCCATCCTCAAAATACCTTGAGAACCAGTTTGACCGGTTTGTCAGATCCATCGAACTCAGTGCACTTGATTTAGGGGGGGGGGGGGGTAGCCAAAATCCTGGCTGTCCTAGTGCAATTCTTCTAGGACTTGTAGATCGGCTATTTTGTAAACCTTCTAGGGGCTATATCTCCATGGGGAAATGATATTAGAAGCCCATCTTTGGATATGTTATAGAGCTCGTCGAGATGAACAATCTGAGGCGAAATCGAACTGTATAATTAGCCAACTAAGGGCCAATTAAGGCACTTCTGATTCAGCGCCATTGGTTTAGTGGGGGTAGAAGGAGTTTTGGAGCAAACTGACTAAAATTCGAGAAAATATGATTTTTTAAACTTTCAAACAGCAATTTGACCCATTTCTAAGTCTTCTAGACAGTTAAAACTAACACCATTAGATTTCCCTTACTTGACATAGGGGGGGGAAGTGTATTTAGAGGAATCCTTAATTTTTTTTATTTTTAGTGGCCTCCAACGCGTTAAAATCAATTAAAAATCCAAAATGTGTCCGTTTGTTTTGAGCAGGCAAATTTTTTCTTCTTCTCATCCAGCTGAATCCAATGAACTTGGTCCTGAGTCTCTACGACACTTCTAACTATCAATGGTCACGCCCGTGACCTTTGTATGGCGTCGAGGCCCTTTAAGGCTATAATCGACAGGGAATAACCATTTTTTCTAAAACAAAGGGTGTTTATCCATGTCTGAAGCACAGGGACTCCAATGGAATTGGTTTCAAGTCTCTACGACACGTTTTTTGGACCCCACAAACACAAATATATATATATTTTTTTACAAAAACTACTTAGTCTAACTCACTTTTTCACGCTGGATTTAATGGAATTGGTCCCGTTGAAAAATAATGTTTTGTTATTTTCCTAGCCTCTCTAAGGCCTCTAAGTCAAAAACCATTGGATATTATTTAGTATGTTATATAGCTTGTCAGGACGAACAATCTGATATGTGTTTCTCCACACAAGGTCATGTGGTTCAGAAAACTAGGGTTGGGACTTTGATGCGCGATAGCTCCTCCCACAAAGGTCGAAAATGGGCGTGCTTTACATCCACGCATAGCTATCCATGAGACGAACGCGCCAATATGTGTCTCCCCGCGCACGGACGTGTGGTTCTCAAAATTAGGGTTAGCATTTTACCATTCAATACAATGTACAGTTTATCATGTCTATATGGCTTGTGGATTACAGGTCAGAGTTGGCGAACTCTTGCTACGGGTTTCGCACGAGAATGGCGGACCTATCGGAGCGTAGATCTTGGAGAGCTGTACGCGCCCATGTGAATTACTTGGCTGACGGACCTATCGTTCCCGAGCTATCGCGCGTTGAAAACTAACCCTAACACTAGCCAATTAAGAGAACCGTAAGTCTGTGTGCTGGGAAACACATATCAGCGTGTTCAGCTTGTCGTGCTGAGTCCGAAAATGGTCTCACTTTTTCCCAGACGTGTTTCGAGGGCAAGGGACCGATAGGAGGCGTTTACACCCACTTTCTGACATCGTAGAGAGATAAGACCACCACCGTTGGAATCGGGTCGAAATAGTAAGTGGGGATACATACCCCTTGATTATTTTAAAACATTGGAAATATATCGTTTCTGGGTGCATTTGTGACACTTTTACAAAACCTTGGTGCCATTTTTGACCACTTTCCTGGGATCAGACAGTCTCAACATTATGATATCTGGATTCAGCGTCGAAAAGTAAGTCTAGATAAGTACATGTTCATTTTTATACTATGTGTTTCCCCTTCCGTCTGCTATTTCACCACTTTCTAGACGTCGCACAGCAACAGCAATATGTGCATTGGATGCAGCGTCAAAAAGTGAGTCTACATAGGTACCTTGAGAACCCCAAAGGGGGGCGACACGATTCCAACGAACCCACCCCCGTCCAAAATGGTAGAGAAATGAGAGAGTTACCATGTGGGGGTCCCTGGGGGGTCCCTGGGGGTCCCTAGGGGTCACCGAACCTTGAGACCCCCAAAGACACCCCCAGGGGGCGACACGATTCCAACGAACCCACCCCCGTCCAAAATGGTAGAGAAATGAGAGAGTTACCATGTGGGGGTCCCTGGGGGTCCCTAGGGGTCCCCGAACCTTGAGACCCCCAAAAACTCCCCCAGGGGGGTGACACGATTCCAACGAACCCACCCCCGTCCAAAATGGTAGAGAAATGAGAGAGTTACCATGTGGGGGTCCCTGGGGGGTCCCTGGGGGTCCCTAGGGGTCCCCGAACCTTGAGACCCCCAAAAACTCCCCCAGGGGGGTGACACGATTCCAACGAACCCACCCCGTCTAAAATGGTAGAGAAATGAGAGTTACCATGTGGGGGTCCCTGGGGGGTCCCTGGGGGTCCCTAGGGGTCCCCAAACCTTGAGACCCCCAAAAACTCCCCCAGGGGGGTGACACGATTCCAACGAACCCACCCCCGTCCAAAATGGTAGAGAAATGAGAGAGTTACCATGTGGGGGTCCCTGGGGGGTCCCTGGGGGTCCCTAGGGGTCCCCGAACCTTGAGACCCCCAAAAACTCCCCCAGGGGGGTGACACGATTCCAACGAACCCACCCCGTCTAAAATGGTAGAGAAATGAGAGAGTTACCATGTGGGGGTCCCTGGGGGGTCCCTGGGGGTCCCTAGGGGTCCCCAAACCTTGAGACCCCCAAAAACGCACCCAGGGGGTGCGCCCACCTGGGCACGAGACCACCGGGAGCGCGTCCGGGACGGCGGCCCGGTTCGAACGAGATTCCCCCCGTACGAAACGGCCCAGGGACGGCCGAGATACCCCGCGGACCCCCGCGGACCCCCGCGGACCCCCACCTGGGCACGAGACCCCCGGGAGCGCGTCCGGGACGGCGGCCCGGTTCGAACGAGATTCCCCCCGTACAAAACGGCCCAGGGACGGCCGAGATACCCCGCGGACCCACGCGGACCCCCACCTGGGCACGAGACCCCCGGGAGCGCGTCCGGGACGGCGGACTGAAGGGAACAAGGGAACGCCCCTTTTCTGTTTCCGTTTATCTGTTTCCGTTTCCGCTTTTCTGTTTCCTTTCCTCTGGCAGATGCTCCCTGAAGCGGACTTCCCCCCGCCCCCCCCCCCCCCCTTGCAGCACTTCCTGGTCCCCTGAGCGGACTCTGCAGTCAGACGCTTCTCCCATTTCCGGTTGCCATTTCCGGGGAAACACAGACAAGTATAATCGAACTGTGAGCTCCCACATCGATTATCCAATGGCTGTTAAGTGACATCAGCAAGGACCACCCCTCATTAACATACCGTCAATGAAATACGGCATGAAATAAATGTTTAAATAAATGTTTAAATAAATGTTTAAATAATTAAATAATTAAATGTTTAAATAAATAATTAAATGTTTAAATAAATAATTAAATGCTTAAATAAATAATTAAATAAATAAATACGTAAATAAATAAGGAAATAAATACATAAATAAATAATTAAATGTTTAAATAAGTAATTAAATGTTTAAATAAATAATTAAATAAATAAATACGTAAATAAATAAGGAAATAAATACATAAATAAATAATTAAATGTTTAAATAAATAATTAAATGTTTAAATAAATAATTAAATGTTTAAATAAATAATTAAATAAATGAATACGTAAATAAATAAGGAAATAAATAATTAAATAAATACATAAATATATAAATAAATAATTAAATACATAAATGGTCACATAAATGAATACATTTCAATATTTAATTGTATATTTCTTTGCACAATTATTTATTTATTTGAGCATTTCATGCTTTATAAATGCATTTATTTATTTATGTATTTATATCTAGATACGGCAGGAATGGCATTCCATACATTTGGCATTCGAGCGACGCGCCGGGTTTATTGTCTTTCTGGAGTTACAGTATGTGCAATCTCCTCCTCGTTTAATAAACCCGGCGCGTCGCTCGAATGCCAAATGTGCCGTGCCAGCGCAAGTGGGAACGCATCGGAGATAGTATAGGCTAAGCCAGCCTGCAGCCCACCACCACCACCACCACCACACTGTCCAGTGCCACATGAGGCTACGGGTTTGGCTGTAATA
>NC_136795.1:50438486-50480986 GCF_951216825.1 Electrona antarctica
ATCTGCGGGCTAATAAGTGTCTAGTTGGGGGTCCTTGACATGAAACAGTTTGCGAACCACTGCTCTAGATCAGTGGTTATCAACCTGTTCAGGCCACAATCCAGCAGATCTACAAGCTTGTGACGCGTTGTCACCATTTGGGGACTCAAATCATTACCCCCAGGTTGAGAACCACTTTTGCTATAGATGGCATTGTAAGACTAAACAATATGACCCAATGACAATGTTTAGGTGAAAAAGGAACAGGATTATTTGTTTTAATTACTTAATTAATAATTCATATGTTGTGTGTGTATATACTACTGAGGGTCTTGCAGGGTTATAAAGGCATATAGCCTCCAACTTCAAATACACTCGTGAACATGTCATGTTAGTGTTTGAAAGCTCTTACAGACTTGGTGAGATTGTTCTTTGGAATGTATGCAATTCTTTAGTAAGCAACACCAGAATGCTGGTCCTCGGTGGAGCGGTTGTTGTATTATTGCATTTGTTTTACTGAAAATAAGGTTCGAAATAAGTTTTGGCATGGGGTAGGCATAGTTTAGGAATAGGGTTAGATTTTGGCACTGTTTAACTGAGCTTCATGTTAGAAATAAGGTTAGACATAGTTTTACTGAGGTTAAGATTAGGAATAAGGTAGGTTTAACCGTTTAAGCATAGTTTACTTGGGCTACGTTTTAGGAATACCAGGCTGAGCAGTTCCACCAGGTGCCAGCTGTACCCCCGGGGTGACTGAGTTTTGCGGCGAGCGTTCTAGTATGCCATAATACGACGAGCATGAATTAAGCAGAACTGAGCTCATGTATGTGTCTAACTCTTATATTTTTGTTTCATGCATTTTCTCCCTAAGCCATGACCAAACCTAAAATAATAATGCTGCCAAAAAGGCTTGCGGCACCTGTTATGGGAGCCTGCTGAAAAGGAAGGCCTACATAGAAAAATAAGGAGCACTGAAGGAGAAGGGCTATGGGTCCAAAATTAAAAAACATGGCAATGAGAGCAGAGTTGTGGGGTCTGCCCATCTAATGGTATGTGCATTCTTTTTTGGTTATTCATTTATTTTAGAGTGGGTGTATAACTGTATATTGTCAGGTAGTCTCTTAATGAACATGTTCTATATGACTAGTAGTGTTGATAAAAGGTTGCCCAATGAATGCTGCAGTACTTGATTTTGGTGAAAGGTTGTTTGTACATGTTTAGAGTTGGTTAGACAAATCTTAAAGAATCCTTTGAAAGATTTACTGAAAATATTTTCACTGAATTACACCATGTTAAAATTGAAAATGTAACATGGTTACAAGGTGGTGTTTATTGTAACATCTTGTGTACAGGTACAAACATTATCTTTCCTCGGGTACCTCAGACATTCTATAGCAGCATCCTTGAGCAGAGGTCTTCAAGGTCAATTACCCCTTAGCTGAGAGAGAGATGAAGCAGGGACGCCCACTACATCCTTTTGTGTTGCAGATTCAACTTTTACTTTTCTTTAATACATTTTCCTTTTCGTTTCATGTAATATACTATTTTCATTTTATCACTTAAATCCTAAATAACCAAATAAGGGTGAATTCGGTTTAATTTGACACTAAGGAGTTACACACAACTGTCCATTTAGCTGGGGACCACCTGGAACCCCCTGAAGGACCACTGGTGGTCCATGGACCACTGTTTTTAAACCACTGCTCTACACAAACTATTTGCCAAAAGTAGCTGATCTAGAAGCTCACGTGTTGCGCTGCGATGTGTTGTGAGCTTGGAGATCGGTTATTTGTGGTGAATGTAGCCCACCCCAGAATCGGGAGGCTAGGTTTCAAGTGGTTAATGTAATACTTTTTTTAATATATATCACATAGATTCTAGACTCATGTTCTAACAACAGTTTTGACCAGTTAAGATGCTCTGTGCAAGGTAATAGCTTATCAATATGTGTCCTTGGCATTCATCACACAGTCTGCCTTGCCTGTCAATGTACAATTGTATCTGTTAATATTTTGTGTATTTCTGTATGCAGATTCGGAAGCTTCATGCCCTGGGCTATAGCCCCATTCTGCTTATTGGGAGGCAGAAGAAGGGTTCGGACAGTTGTGGCAGAGACAATCACCCAACTGTGCCCTGAAGGGTCCGGGCCCATCAAATTGTTCATCGAGAAGATGACCAAACTGTATGAGCACACTGTTAAAAGTAAGGCAATGCTTTGGATATTGGAGTGTGCTGTCATTGGGATATGTTTTTGCTAAATCAGGTGTTATACAAGTTAATGGGTGACAAGTGCATGCTATCTACCTAGCTGAACTTTTGTCTGAAGTGTGTTGTAAAATGTATGCCCCATGTACGACTGTGTCACACCAAAAATGTAAATTTACACTGTTATCTTGTAAATCGTCTGAAATGCTCACTGAAGCCCCTCTAAATGATTCATAAAATTTTAGTCACCGGGTCACCCTCACCCCAAATGTTAACAACTTAACATCCCCTTAACACTTCCTTCATTGGCTTCTGGCCTCACCCAGTACTAGAACACTGATGCTGGCTTACAAAGCAACTAAAGGCATGGCAGCCCCATAACTTCAAGACATCACTACTAACCTTCCTGGTCACTTAGATCTTAGCATTCCTAACACAGGAATGCTGCTGACCCCTAAAACACTCAGAACTGCAGACTTGCTCCAATTTTTGCCGTAGCCTGAAAACTCACCCTTTCACACTCCACCTAAGCCGCTAGCACAGACCTTTCAGACTCCACCTCACCCCCTAGCATGTCACGCTCCCTGTATCACCCTTGTGTTCCTTTTTCCTCATGTTTCTTGAATTTCTTTCATCACAAAATATGCAGAATATCCTTTAGATGGCATGTTGTTAGACACTACATTGTTCTCTTTGCACTATACCTTGTCTGAGTCAAGTTCATGTCAATCTCACATTTGTAAGTCAAAATGATATGCTGATTGCTGATATGTATTTCAGATTCTATATTGTTACGAACCATAAGAGTCTAGGGGTTTTACTGCCCGTAACATGTGAAAGAACAATACAGCTCATAGAAGTGTATCTGCTTTAATACACAAAATAAATACAAAGTGGCTTCGTGCATAATGAAATGACGAACAGGGTAACTTACATAGCAGAGTGGGGATGAACAGATGGACAAACACACTCTAACAAACAGACAAATTAAGCTACAACTGACACCTAACAAACACTAAACGTAAAGACACTCAGAATGACAGATAAGTGGACGGCTGGAGGGAAGGCCACACGCTGGCGTGCTCCCACACCACACGCAGCAGTGTTCCCACCCCGAAGTCCAGACATGGAGTGAGCTTTATAGTCCAGGAAGCGAGGCCTGAGCTGCCACAGGACCAATCAGAGGGCTGATCAGGCTCCAAGCCAGGCCCTCCTCAGGACGGCAACACATTAGGGACACAAATGCTCAGCACCTGCAGGGGACAAAAGCAACAACCAGTACCAGGCAACATAATAGGCACTCCTCCTAACCTAGTACCAGCTAAGCCAGCCTACTAATATAGATATAGCGATGATAGCATCAGCTCTATATATACTCATTAATCACCAAACAGCCAACGGCTGTTACACCCTCCACCCTAAGAGAGAAACTACATCCTGTGATAGTCTTCTCTAGACCGGACCTTCCGTGTAACAACTTGACCCATTGCCCGGTTGGACATTCCACACCTTCAATCTCTGTGCCACAAGGTATGAAGGGCACAGATGAACACGGAAAACAAGCCAACAAGCAAAGGCACATCAGAACCAATGACTTGCCTCCAAGACTCATTAAACAAGGCTTTGTGGGGAAAAAAAACAAAAACAGAACACATAAAACCAATTCACTTTGGTACGTCAGGTTACCACGTAACCCTTCTCATGTTAGAACTAGTTTAATCACTACACAGACCAATATGGTTTAAGCAAAACCACATGACAGATTAATCACATTCAGATCACCACCCTTCAAAATCTCAACCCTTAATGCGTAAAACAAAAAAGGATATCCAAGGATGAATCTGATTGATTACATGATGACTAAATTTGATTGGATCCACAATCACTTAACTTGTACGCCTGGTCCTACTCAGGACCCCTGAATGAGCAAGCCATTGAATTTGGAGGTCTGCCACACTCACAACGCCCACACGAGGGCAGCGTTTAACAACCCTCAAATACAACTGCTCTAATACTCCGTAGAGTGGAATAAAGACGCTTTCTCCACAATACATACTGAAAACCTTCAACCTGTTCAAGGCACTAGCCGACACAAAACACAAGCCTTTACACCCAAATGTGTAAAGTGACAAGTGCTATCGAAAACCGTGGCAATAAAAACACATGCCTGAATTCCACTTTACGTCAGGGCAATGGCTCACCAAACCCCTTCAATTATTTATGAATCCACGAAAAAGTGTAAAACCACCGGTTTGCAAAAACGAATTTGGTTTCTGCTCGCAAAAATCCGACTATTTCTAAAAAAAACAGCGGCGCGGACGCGCATCGAAAAATGCTACAAATATACTTTAAAGAAGCCTCTGAAGCCTCTACAACATCATGGCAAAAATAGACGCAAAAACGCAGCCTGTCCATAGCAAATAGCAGTGACAAGAAACGAGTATAGTACCTGAACAGTTTAAAACACCATATATCGACATCACATTTTGTTGTGGTAAATGCCTTGCCAACTAACAAACAAATACCCAAACTACATTCAACTTGGTACGTAAGGTTATAAAATAACCTGTCACACTTTCAGAACTAGTTTGAATTACCCACCAACGGACCAAAAACGAGGTATGAAAAACCCACTTTGTTTAACTAACCTCTACGGTTGAATGCACAACCACTAAATGTACCTGAGTCCAACATAGGACAACTTGAATGAAAACAAAAAAAAGAAACGCTACAAGGTTTGAC
Source organism: Electrona antarctica (assembly GCF_951216825.1). NCBI lineage: Eukaryota > Metazoa > Chordata > Actinopteri > Myctophiformes > Myctophidae > Electrona > Electrona antarctica. Next base: position 50,443,413 of record NC_136795.1, read on the forward strand.
TGCTGCCGTGGGTGCCAGCCTCTGCAGTTTGCACACACCACGACACGGCCAAATAAACATTTCACTACATTTCATATCCACCCTCGTCAGTATCAGGTTATGGATTTCAGAAATCCGAACGGTGCCATCGCAGCACCACTGCATTATATCAAAATTAGTGCGATACCAGCACAACTGAACAGAGAGCAAAAACAGCTATATGACTCGATTTTCTGCACCATTATTTAGCATGTCAAGCTCCTCACGGGTTAAGCCAATCTTCCCGTGGCAGCAACACATTCGACACAAACCCTGAAAAAGCAGACTTCACTCTCACCTTCTCTGCAGCAAACGGGACCAAGGCAATCTCTGGGTGGTGGGGCTTAGAGCAGGAGCACCGCGCTCCAGACCGGCATTTCTCTCCCGTGGCTGTGTCATCAGGCCGGGGAGCAGGCGTCGCAGCCGGCGCCCTATCAGGACTCACCCCCCAAAGGGTTATCCCTAGTTCCCCAGAACCCCCCCAGCCTTTTTCGGCAGGTCAGCACCTCTGGCGGCACCCAGGGAAGAATCTTCAGCCTCCGCTTCATCCTCCCCCCCTATCCAACCAGTTGCACTGACCATCCGTCTCTCAGATGCCACATTCAGAAAGCCACCTCGAACTAACAGCTCCACCACCACCCTTGTCTATATCGCCTCCCAGCAGCCCCGCCACAGAGATTCTAAGAAATTTGGTAATCTAACAGCTTTTAGTTTGTCCAATTCACCTATACTAAACTAACCAAACTTAAGGTGCAACAAAATACGAGCAACATACCTACCAATAGCAACTCCAGCCGATCACAAACGGGACCGAAAAAAAAGAAAACATCATGTTACTTTCTTTTAACAAATGCAGGTTCACCAAACGAATATTACTAAAAAAGAGACACCATATAGGAGTATGGGCTCAGTTTTAGCAACAACCAAACAAGAAAGAGAGACCAAATGACCACAGTACAAGCTCAACTTTCTTTTGGAACAAAAAACTGACAAACAGCCACTTAATATTCACTTAACATGGGTACTTTTGAAAAGCCAAAAAAACCAGGAGAGATCCCAACTAATGGGTTAACTTTTAGAAAAAAAAATCCTAACAGGTTCACTATTGGAAAAAGACAAAAGACCGGACGAGATCCCAAATATGTTACGAACCATAAGAGTCTAGGGGTTTTACTGCCCGTAACATGTGAAAGAACAATACAGCTCATAGAAGTGTATCTGCTTTAATACACAAAATAAATACAAAGTGGCTTCGTGCATAATGAAATGACGAACAGGGTAACTTACATAGCAGAGTGGGGATGAACAAACACACTCTAACAAACAGACAAATTAAGCTACAACTGACACCTAACAAACACTAAACGTAAAGACACTCAGAATGACAGATAAGTGGACGGCTGGAGGGAAGGCCACACGCTGGCGTGCTCCCACACCACACGCAGCAGTGTTCCCACCCCGAAGTCCAGACATGGAGTGAGCTTTATAGTCCAGGAAGCGAGGCCTGAGCTGCCACAGGACCAATCAGAGGGCTGATCAGGCTCCAAGCCAGGCCCTCCTCAGGACGGCAACACATTAGGGACACAAATGCTCAGCACCTGCAGGGGACAAAAGCAACAACCAGTACCAGGCAACATAATAGGCACTCCTCCTAACCTAGTACCAGCTAAGCCAGCCTACTAATATAGATATAGCGATGATAGCATCAGCTCTATATATACTCATTAATCACCAAACAGCCAACGGCTGTGTTATTTCAGATTCTATATGGTTCCAGCAGGCGGAAGCATTTGCCTCCCTCTCCTCTCCTCCTCCTCCCCCCAATCCGGAATCCAACATTCCCCCCTCCCAACCCTCTCCTCCTCCTCCCCCCAATCCGGAATCCAACATTCCCCCCTCTGTCCCTCTATTTTACTGTGTTCCAAAAAATCACAAATCTCTTTCTCACCCTCCAGGCAGACCCATAGTGGCTTCTAATGACAGCCTCACAGAGCCCTCTCTCAGTTTGTTGATCGCCACATGAGACCCATTGTAACCAAATTGCCCTCTTATTTAAGAGACACAGGAGACTTCATACAACAACTTTCAGAGGTAAATATTCCCAATTCCACTGCCAATATTATTTTGGCTACCCTTGATGTGGTCTCCCTATACACTAATATCCCCCATGATCTAGGCATGTAATCATTAAGATTCTATTTAGACTTAAGGGATGAATTGACACCTCCAATCAACTTTCTGGTAGAAATTACATCCATGATTTTACACAAAAACTATTTTCTATTTGATAACTCCTATTATCTCCAACTGCAGGGGGCACCAATGGGCTCAGTATTCAGTCCAGATTATGCAGGCATTGCCTTGGGCTTCCTTGAACACAATTCAGTGTGGCACAACAATCCTTTTGCCCACAATATGTTGTTATTTAAGAGATATATTGATGATATTATCCTTATCTGGCAAGGTACTGAGGAAGAGCTTTATAGTTTTGTGTCCTACCTGAACAATCTGGCACCTACCATTAAATTCAATATGGAATTCAGCAAACATGAAATTCCATTTCTAGACACCCGTGTACTTTTTCAGGATGGCAAATTGTCCACCACTCTCTACACCAAACCCACAGACAAGAATAGTCTTTTACATGCCACCAGTGCACACCCCCCTGCTTCCTTAGACTGAAACGAATCTGTAACAGTCAGTCAGATTTTGAAAAAGAGAGAGACATCATGTACAGAAACTTTGTTGAAAGAGGGTACCCCAAAAAATGGCTTGACTCTGCTTTAACTAAATTGAATAATCCAAACCAGGTCACACAGACTAAAAAGAAACATTCATGTGCCTGCATCACTACCTATAATCCTTTGAGCAATGATTTACGTAGCATCATAGAGAAACACTGGCATGTTTTGTCAGCTGACCCTGAAGGTGCCAAAGTGTTCACTGACCCTCCTCTTTTCTCTCATTATAGATCTCAAAGCATCAGAGACTATATGGTGAAAGCAGACTGCTACATACCCCCCCAGCAACACACGGGGAGGTTGGATGGAGTCACCGGCTTCTACCCATGTCTACATTGTGTGGCCTGTAAATACTCCAAGAAAATGAACACATTTACAAGTGCAGTTACTAACAAACAATACACTATCAGACAATTTGTGAATTGCAGTTCTTCTAATGTAGTCTACATGATTACATGTAAATGCAATCTACAGTATGTAGGCAAAACACCTAGGGCAGTCCGCACACGCATCATAGAACACATGAGTGCCATCAGACGCAAAGACATCAAATCTCCTGTCGCAAGACATTTCATGGAAGCCGGTCACTCCATAGCAGATCTGTCTTACACAGTTATTGAACAAATTAAGAAATCTAGAAGAGGTGGAGATTTAGACACTAAACTCCTCCAAACTGAATCTAGATGGATTTATTATTTACAGTCTGTCAATCCAGGTGGCAGTGCTACCTATAAGAAAAAAGTTATTTTCAAAAAGTGATTGTATTAGTCTGTCAATATGTGATATATTATGTGATGTATACAGTATTCTTGTTTCCTATATAACTGTGAATTTGTAATGTAAATCTCTGTAATCTCTGTAATGTCCACGCCCCACCATCTGGTGATGTCATCAATTAGCAATCAGCAATTCTCAGCACCTGAGCTGTATTGTTTTGGAGCTCTTTAAGAGCAAGTTCTGTGTCTGTGAAAATCATATAGCACTGACGAAGGTCCTAGGACCGAAACGTTTGCTTTTTAATTGCACTTTGAGCACGAGCACTTTGAGCATGTTAAAATAAAGATTTTATTTTCCTAAGTCTCAGTTTAAGGACTTTTACTTCTATTTTCTATATGGTGAGCGAGTCTTTTCCTGTCAAAGTTTCCCTTGTGTTTTTGAGACCACCGCTACCGTAGTCAAGTTTGAAAGAAAAAGGACGAAGAAAGGCGCAACAGTTTTCTCAGTGCTTCAGGATACAAAGGGTTAAATATCTATGATTAATCTAAACTAAAGAAAATGTCAACTACGGTAAGTAAAGTCCTTATTTCAGAGATGAGTTCAGATATTTTTTTATGTTGAATGTGACACTTCCTGTTTGAGCCAGCTAAGCCCTGCTGTGTGCAGAACATGCTACTTCCTTTTGAGCCACATGAGAGAGAGAGACAGCTACTGAGTGAAGCCACAAGCCAGTATTCTGAACAAAAGTTAAGTTTAGTGGAGAAATACCTATGGTGAGAGGCTGTTCACTGCTATATGCTAACATTAGCTCTAATGCTAGTAAACACAGGGAAATGCCATTGACTTGCAGTATGCTACAAACGATAGCATGCATGTTAATTCTGAAGTGGTCATGTGAAATGAATGGACTTGGTTGATGTTTTATTGTATCTCTGCACAGCAGCTTCATGCTGAATGTTTATTGGAGTAGTGTTAAACACTGAGATGCACTTTGGTGTAAAAGCAATTTTGTTTTACTGCATGTGTCTGTATAGACTGTCTGCCCTTGCACACACTACTGAAGGCTGCCATTGCAGTATACAGGCCACATACCAATGTTTTGATCCTGCATGGTGTAGCTGTGTTATGCCATTTCTTGTGAAAATAATGTTTTTGTATCAGGACTGATACAAAAAAACACTTTAGCTGTTGAAAAATAGCAGATCTACAAGCTCATAGAGCGGCACAGAGTGATGTGCTACGAGCTTGTAGATCTATTTTAGAAAAATCATGAAAATGTGGCACAAATCTTTGAATATATATTATTTTAAAGCAAACGTATTTAACTCATCTTGTGTACAGATCTGGTCGATCTCATTTTGTTTTGTTTTTTATTCCAGTTCTACGAGTGTATATGCCATGTAAATTGTGTTTTGTTCTGTGAAATGCCTGTGGCATAATTACATATTATGTAGCCTACAACGGCTTTTGCACTTCTTTATTGATATATTGAATAAAAAGAAAATGTTCCCTGTTTCATCTGTGGTATTTCTTTTGTAAGATATAGCATCCAGAAAAGCTAAAGGGTGGAACAAGGTTGAGATACAAAAATGTGACACAAGTCATTTCTGTACCAACCATTTCCGATCAGTAAAAGGTATAAGTTAGGTATACGTTGCAACTATTCCTCATTTACCAACATGAGTTGAGTATTTGTTAATAGTTAACATATGCTATTGGGACGTTATTCTAAAGTTGCAACTATTCCTCATTTACCAACATGAGTTAAGTATTTGTTAATAGTTAACATATGCTATTGGGACGTTATTCTAAAGTTGCAACTATTCCTCATTTACCAACATGAGTTAAGTATTTGTTAATAGTTAACATATGCTATTGGGACGTTATTCTAAAGTTGCAACTATTCCTCATTTATTAACATGAGTAAATGAGGAATTGTCGCAACTTTATGATAACGTCCAGATAACATTAACTATTAACAAATGCTTAACTAGCCATTAGTAGGTTATTTAGTAATGGCTTGATCATAATCATATATGTATAACGCAGTTATAAATGATTAGCATACAGTTGATAAGTTCACTAATAGTTTGGGATAACTATTAGGCATGGTTATATAACTCCTTAACTAACTTAACAAATATTTAAAAATACATTAACTCCTTAACTAATGCTTTATGAACAATCTATTAAGTAGTTATTAGACAGTTATTAATCCTTAACTAACTATTATCAAATGCTTAACAAGTCATTAATAACTCATTAACTAACAGTTTATGAATGATTTATTAGCTAGTTATAACGGATAGTTATTCTAAAGTGTTACCGACAAGGGCTTGTCAGGCTGGGGCGGGAGGCCCCAGTTCAATTATTACGTTATAAAGTATGATTATTTTGGGGGGTCGTGGCCTGAAAAGATTGAGAACCACTGTCCTTGAGCGCACAGGAGGATCTCCTCGACCACTTCTTTACTGTGTAGAGCAAGGCCAGGGGAAAGCCCTGGAGCGCTTATTGGAGATAATACATTATTATTATTATTATTATTTTACCAGGAAAGCTGATCACGGAGCATATGAATGCATTTCAGAGAGAGAGAGAGATTTTTCTTATATACTTATTTCTTATATGTAATCAAAATGTGGGCTCGTCTGGGATTTGAACCCGGGACCTCTCGCACCCAAAGCGAGAATCATACCCCTAGACCAACGAGCCACTTATAAGTGTTTGCTCTGAATGTTTGTTTAAATCTAGCTGCCTGCCAGTGGCTGACAGGTCATTCTGGTTTGGCACTGTGGTATCACGTTACTCTCTATTCAAATGATATACAGCAGAACATTGCCATCTAGTGGCTAGAATAAATTCATGAAAAGATTACACTGTTCTGACTTGTATACTTCATTTAGTAAGTAATGTTGATTATTGAATGTGTTACTCACTAAAACGAATATGTCACGTTTATTCTAAAATTAGATACATATACATTAGATTAAAATACAAAACTGACAAATAAGATTAAAATACAAAACTGACAGATTGTTTCTTCCAACTTTAAATGATGCCAACCACCCAGTCACTTCCTAGGCATTCTTAGATGGCATTGTTGACACTGCCTTGGAGACAGCAAGAGAGTGTGTGAGGGTAGAAAATGGGGTAGAGGGCATGGTGGATGGGGGAACAAGAGTAAAGGGAATAGAACCATATGAGTCACACTCCCGGAATGCAGCCAAGCCAGGAAGACAAAAGCAGTGCCACTCTGGAGCCGCCTTTCACAAAGCTGCCTTAGCTTTGAGTAGTGGTGCCAAAGGTTTTTTTTTGTCATGGGAATTTTCTGTAATTTGACAAGGAAAGAACAGAAGAAAGAACGATCGAAGGGAGGGAGGGAGGAAGTAAGGAATGATGGAAGGAGGGAGGGAGGAGGGAAGGAAGGGAAGAAAAAGAAAGATAAAGGACAACATGCAACAAGTGTCCGCCTGGTGTGTGTGTGTGTGTGTGTGTGTGTGTGTGTGTGTGTGTGTGTGCGTGTGCGTGTGTATGTGCGTGTGTGTGCAGTATGAGTAGTCTGTATATGTGGCGCATCATGACACCCTTTGACCACTGGGGGGCGCCAGTGAGTAATTTATGTTATTTTATTTAAATTCCATACATTCCATAATCATAAATCATAAATCATATTGCATATATCATAAATCATCATTATTATTTGCATAATAATAATCATATTGTATATATTATAATAATTATAATTAATACAATATGATTTATGTATGTGATGTATTGCCATGCTTTTTGTCCTTTCTTATTGTAAATCGCTCTGGATTAAGAGACTGAGGTTATTGACTAGCGTATTATTCTTGGCAACCTTTTATGTATTTGATGTATTACGTGATGTACGTGATGTATTATGTGATGTTCTTGCTCGCTGTAAATTGCTCTGGATTCAGAACTGATTCAGATCTGGTAAATAAATGCCTAAACTGTAAAATTATTACACTATTACAGCAACACGAGAATTACAACAAAATCAAAGGCTACACAAAAAACAAAACAAAACTTGACAAACAAGCACAAACCATAAAAACACAAGATGTACATTCAACAACAAAAAAATGATGACAACATAAACGTAACACAAGAAACAAAACACATTATGAAAAAATAAAACATGGATACAAAAACAGAACACAAAACTAAACTTGACAAACAAACCATAAAAAACACAAGACATACATTAAACAAACATTATGACAACATGAAGCACAGAATTCAAAACTCAACGCAACACAACAAAATAATACAAGAGATACATTAAACAAAAAATCATGACAACATGAAGCATACAGAATTCAAAACACAACACAAGCTTTGCTCATTATCACAAAACAAAGTATAAATCAAAAGTAAGCACAAATATCAAGTGTTCAAATGTACATGTATGTAGATGTAAATCTACATATGGGGTTAGATTTGACGGAGGGGCACCATAGTGCCGCCTCCAACTTTTCATTCTAGCCTAGAGGTGGAAAACTGTTTCATATTTTATCAAAATATGCTAATGTTACACAGTAAATGTGTAAAACACATTTTATATTACTCCTCCAGATTCTGCCCCCAAAGAAAAATCCTGCAAATTGTTACATAGTATCTCTATAGTCATGTGTTCAAGAAGGATCTATCCGATATTTCATATTCCATCCTAATTGTCTAACATTGGCTTTCAAAGTTTGCAGTATTGGCCCTGTTTTGAACAAAGAACCCTCAAATCATGAACGCAGTGTGTAATTTATGTGAAATCATTCATGGATTCATCCATCTCTACATTTTTCTTAAGAAAACCATGTAATGGGCCCCTAGTAAAATTCTGTACTTTTCTTGGAGTCCTTTCAATGCTTTTTAGCTCTTTCAAGGTTATTTATCTGTTGATCTGTATGATTGTTTGTACATTCCTACAGATACACTTAAAACTAGTATGAGTGTATGCTATTGTTGATTGACCGGAAAGTATGTACATGAACATCCAGGTTACGTCGATATGATATACATGCTTACTTTAAAGGAGAATTCCATGCTAGAAGGCTTTCTTACCTTTCTTACCTTTCTTTGTAGTTGTTACGTCCCCACCAAAGAGGTCCAGGTGTTTTTTTGTGCAAAAACTCCTTATTGGCTATTTCCCCTACCATAAGCCCTCAATGAATTGCATTGAATTGAATGAGAATTGAATGGGCCTATGGGGTGTTGTGCTAATTCGCTTACTTCCATCGAAATAAGTAGTAAAGTGTGCCGCTTGGGATATTATTTACATTATGAAGAGAGGATATATACAAAAGAAATATAATTTTGAGCGATGGAAATAAGTGAATTAGCACAACACCCCATATCCCCATTCAATTCCCATTCAATTCAATGCAATTCATTTAGGGCTTATGGTAGGGGAAATAGCCAATAATAGCTTTTGCACAAAATAACACCTGGACCTCTTTGGTGGGGACGTAACAACTACAAAGAAAGGTAAGAAAGCCTTTTAGTATGGAATTCTCCTTTAAACATGTACTAGCTTGTATAATCTTGTAAATCTCAAAATATTTAGGCCCATAAAAATTGTATGGCTAATCCATGCTTGCATTATAAACAATTTTGCAGTATTGGACCTGTTTTGAACAAAAAACCCTCAAATCATCAACTTATTTGCTGACCCATATTTTCATCTACACCATGTCTACGCACTAAGTATGTACACTATGAGCTGCACAACTGCTTTAAGGTGTATCATGTGTAGCGTCTACTATTCTAGTCTACTAGTCTACTACAATTAAGAATTGCCTAATAATTAGCAAATAGTGATACATACAGTGATACAGACCTGTCATACCTGCACTATTTTGCCAAAACTGTGAAAACGGTGTACAAATAAAATAAATATAACATTACCATCATTATTTTTATTTGTAAAACAGTCTTTATTTATTTTGTATAGTACAACATCATCATCATGGAGGTGTATATACATGTAAATGTAGCGGAACAGTTGAACAACAGCTGAACAAATACTAGATATGATGCTTGCCTAACTATAAGGTCAATTCTTGAAGACCAATGGTTAGTTTGTGTATCAACTCTGTCATTTGCATGTTCCCCCGGCAAACACCCACACATGTAACATATGTCATGGGTAGCTAGTTTAACATATATTTTGTTTGTTAATGCAATATCCGATGGCTTCCACGCGTCAGGTATTATGATGGCTTCAGGATGGGCGATAAATCTTCGGCGAAATCTTTCCCGTCCATTTTCGATTTTTAAACGATCGTTGGTGTAGTTTGCCTTGAGAAATGAACATTCACCTCTGCTGAAGTAAACATGCTGATTCAACAGTGTGTCACCAGGTATAAAACTCGAAAGGACTAGCTTACATGCTGGACATCTGTGCTGGTCATCCACACCAATATGAATCATGTTAGCAGGGTCCCCTAGCCATGCAAATTTAGATTTAGATTTTAACCCATAATCAATGTTTGATTTGATTCTGGGGACATTGGTTGTTGGAGGTAGTCCACACAATACGGCATCATGGGCGTACGTAGAATTGTCATCATGTGCAATATTACGGCCGCCGTCAGTACAATTCATCCAATTAATTTGGTCTGCCATAGATCCATCAAAATATGGATCTATACCAGTGGGTACATATTGTCCATTTTTATAAATGATTCTGTCAAAAATTGTGGGTCGTCCATTTTCGGGGTTTATGTGGAATGGTGATTCGTCTTCATTAGAGGTGTAATACAGATTTGCATTAAAGGTAGAAAATGGGTTTCTTGTTGTTGATTTGCCAGAATCCGGTTCTAGTAGACATGACCGTCTGTTATTATTACATATTTGAATCGATTGACAGCCCTATTATTATATAAGACAACAACATTGTGCAAATAGCCAATCCACAAGTTCACAACGACCTTGTACATCTGCTATTTCAAAACATTTATCTGTGGAACCATTCTGTTGCTTGTCTGGGTGGGGGGTCCCCAGTTCAAATATGATTACTTTGGCGGGTCACAGCCTGAAAAGGCTCCTAAAATTGCTAGCCTACCACCTTGATATTAACAAAACAAAAAAATTGTAACTTGTATTGCGTATGTAACTATTCATTGATTCACTCCCAAAATCCATTTGGCAAAAATCACACCTGTGTGAAGTGTGGGGCGCTCACTTCGCATTCTCTCATGTTTGGCTAGTTGGTGTCAAGGAGATGTATGTTTGCTCAGCAGTTGCTGATGTCTGCTCAGGAGGTTTGAGTGTTTACTCAGACCGAAAACAAATTAGATGGAACATTGCCACGGAACACCGCACCGACCTCCGCGGGGACCCCCCTTATATTAAACACACATAGATACGGAAGCTGCTGGTTATTATTAATAATGAATTAATTATTGTTTATTTTTCTTTCCAGTTTACTAAACTATAATTATAGTGACGGTGTGAGCGCTATATTGAATACCCTTGCGCAGCGCGAGGTAATTAACGCCAACTGCCTGCAAATTATTTGGCCTTTGATTGTGTGATTAACGGATTATATATAAATCCTTTTAGACCAAATAAATACAATACTGGGCGTTGGGGTGCGTCAGCTCGGTCAGGAGGTAACAGGGGGTACACCAACACAGTTTGGTAATGGAAAAACACTGTCCGACTTTGTTTTGAGCCAATAAAATACCACACATTTTTGTAACAGCCAAAGTCCGGCGCATTGCTCAGTCAGACGAAATACGACATTAGAGTTATATTGTCATTTTTATATAGAGGGGGAAACATTATAGGCTACACGTGTATGGGTAAGGGGCCAGGCGCATCGATGTAATTAATATATATTTGATTGATTGTGCCATGCTCCAGAGGTCTGCATCTCAGCAGCAGAAGGTTTAGCAGCACGGTGTATATACACCATAGGATAGATCAAGTCATGTGACGCATCACCGCCACAAATAGTGATAAGATGCACTTCCGCATACCTCACCAGCAGTTACTTGGATTCATGAACATTTACATGCCTCCGTGACAGAGGGAGGGAGAGAAAAAAGGAGAGAGCCGTGCTTGTGTGCGTGAAAATCAGTTCCACTGGTCGCTTGCAGAAAAGTTTACAGACAAAAAAGGACGGACAGAACTAACTGTTATCTTTTGACTGACAAAACATTTAGAGGTTCGGGAGGTCCATCGGGGTGGAATGATTTCAAACACTGTCATTTTTTTGGGGAATCGCATCGGCAAGCATTCTCGCTCCAAGGAAAGGAAATGTCGGTCTGGTCAAACCGCCCATGCACAGCTCGTATTCCCGATGCTATAAACTTTATTATTCCAATATAATTATGCTATAAAGATGGTGTGTATAGTCAACATTTATTTATATCTATTGAGCTATGCGCTTGGTGGAAACAATACGCCAGTCAGTCAACACACCATATATTTTTTCCGTTTCGGAAAGTTTGCCTACATGTGGAAGCAGTTGGAATGCAAATGACCCATTAGCTTGAACAATGCCCGTCTCCAGCCGGGAGGGAGGTGTGAACTTCCCTGCTTGCGGGGGGAGAAAAGGTGACGGCGGTCATTTGGGCGAAAAAGAGCAGTCCTAGTAGATATAAATGTGCCTAAAATCCTATTTACAAAACGTTTCAGATGAAAAAAAAACAGAGATGATTTGAATCGAATATTTAGAAAAATTCATGCAAGGGGGACTTTCTCAGAACTTCATGGGCAAAGAAAATCCACTTCAAAATCTCAAAATCGGTCAGATGGACCGCTTAGACGTGCTAGTGTTAAAACTCCACGACGGATCCCCCTTCCTTTAATGCCCAAAGTCAAAAAGGAGCTAGAGTGCATGGAGAAGATTGGGGTCATCAGCAGAGTGGAGAAGCCCACCGATTGGTGCTCAGGCATGAATGCTGATCCACGTATACACCGACACCGACTTTTGTCATCAGGGGCGTCAATATAGCTGGGGGGTGGAGCCGGGGGAAAGTTCAGAGTTCTCCCAACCGGAATAAACAGTTGGGTTAAACTGTTGGGTTTTCAAACGCAGATACTTTAAATACTACTAATTTAAAAGTAGGCGTCATGGCTTGCCAGATCACAGGCACAGATCCTTGTTGCCACTCGACAAGGCAACAACGTAGAGTCTGTGGGGGCCGGGGGGCGGCACGGGCCCCCTTGAGGATTATGAAAACTATTCGTCCCTGCGACAAGGAACGCTACTTTAGAAAATGAAACAAGCTAGAGGCCGATTGGAATGTTTTCCTTGACTGCATGGAGTGGACATGATCCAGCACAACACAATGGACTCATATATTTGCATGGTAATAGACACTTTTCTATAGATATGATCACTGAAACTTATCATAATATATACATTTTAAAAAGCCATTAATTCATCAATAATGTTTATAGAACATGTTTTAGTGAATTCCAAGTAGGCTACCGACACCATTTGTTTCGACCGCACAACGAGGGCTCCGTGCCAAGTTCCAACTGTCTCTAAACTACTTAGAATTCACTACAATGTGTTCTATAAACATTATTGATAACTTAATGGCTGTTGGTTTTTGATATTACGTTAAGTTTAAGTGATCATATCTATAGTGTCTCTAGGCGAGTAAACACTGCGCCGCGGTAACACAATGTTTTGTAACATGGAGGGAGAGGGAGATTGATGTCCGATTTCAGTGGTGGTTATGCTTGTGCAACTTGACGCTGCAATAAAGTATAAAGAGATAAGGATACTCTGACTATAAACCACTTGAACCCCAGGTCCCCAGCATAAACAAAAAATCAACGCGCTGTGAGCTCATGGAAGCCCTGGCCTGGACTGAAGTGTTTTACGCACATTCTCCATTTACAGTCCTTACAGCGGCTTACGCCTCCACAAATGTTCCGATTACAAATATAAAGTGCTCACCCCAGGACCATAGATGTTACAATTCTGCTAGGGCGGGAATAAGTACCGGAAAAACGCAGACTTAACACGGTCCTCAATGGAGGGTCGCTGATAGTAGGGGTTGTTTGTCCTGCTTAACAACGGTATCGAGGTCAGGTGCGCGAGCGGGTGACTGCCTGAAGAAGGCCGAAAGGCCAAAACGTTGCTATGACGCTTATCTAAAATAAAACTCTTGAACCAGCGAGTGGCAGTGTGCGGGTCTCTCCTCCAGGACCTATACGGCGTATACGCACATGCTGTAAAATTAAACCGGGTGTGCGGAAGTCATCTCTCTATTAAAAATGACCACTTTAAAAGGACTAATGCTGCATTCACATGTGCAGTGGCAGCCTTATATATGTTTCAATCGTTTCAATTGAAACGGGCCTCAAGCCTCCATGATCATTTGACAGCCCTACTTTTATTAGAATGACTGTCATTGTGGGGTTTCTTTCTATGAAAGCATGGAATCATAGCAACATAATTATGTATTGGTTAATTAAAGAGTATCTCTCTCATTCAGAGAGAGTACTACAGACTAGGCATGCCGCGGTTTACCGAATTTCGGTAATACCGCGACAGGAACAGCCACGGTGTTGATACCGTGAGATTTCCGAGCTTACGGTATTTTTAATACAGCGTTGGTGGGCGGCGCATGCTGCGCGCATGCAGTGCAACTCCACTCGCAGACTAAGGCAAAACATTTATTTTCACCACACAGCTGCAGTAGATTGAAAAGTTGCTTCCTACCTTTGAGTTAGTGTTGCTGAAAGACACCCAGATCCAATTGTATATTCCATATTTCCACATGTACTAAACTAAGTGTGAACTGTCAAGTGTCAACAACACAGAGGCACGCAGTTGTGAGCATGCGCAGACTACCTCTGCTCCAGCGTGCAGGGTACAAAATGGACATTAGGGGGAGCCATAGCACAGTGAAATACAGTGGGGAATAGCTATTGATTCATTGATTGAATACTTTATTGGCAGAAATGTAATCAGTATAGGGTACAGTCAAACACATGTCCAAAGGGATCACTGAAAAAAGTCCTTGCAGTCTTGTTTCCATTCGGTCCTGGGTAATCAATTCATAATCATGACAAGTCACATGACAAATAACAAAATTCAAATTATCATAAAGGTAAAAATAAAAAAATAAGATATGTAGGCCTACAGGTTGGGGAACAAAGAAGGTCTTATAAGGAGGTGGGGGTAGTCACTACTAGACATAGGTGGGGGGGGGGGGGGGGGGGCAATCTTTTTCTTTTCTTTTTATATAAATACCGTGGAACCTATACCGAGGTATAGGTTTTCAATACCGGCACCGTACCGTACTGTAAAATCTCATACCGTGGCATGCCTACTACAGACACCTATCCCATCATGCATAGCCTTTGTTTGATGATCTCTGACTGGGACCAGAAGGAAAACAACTAGCATAAACACAACAACAATAAAAGTAACCTTGAACCTTGAACAGTTTTTACAACATCTCATTGCTTATACATCTTTCTTTGAGATTTTACATTAGACAATTAAAAGTCCGATCTTTTCTCCGATCTTTTGAGGACAACCCTAGTTTTAACACTAGCACGTCTAAGCGGTCATTTGCATTTCAACTGCCAACGCCTACATTCCATTTCCAACTAATTCAATCATATATGTTTGGCTGGTTAACTTGGAATTTGTTTACTATGTTGATAAGATAATAGGAATAGGAATACAATGATTATTATCCATGATGAGGGATGTTATTGAATGGTCGGTTAGACCCGACCGACATTTCCTTTCCTTGGAGTGAGAATGCTTGCCGATGCGATTCCAAATAAAAATGACAGTGTTTGAAATCATTCCACCCTGATGGACCTACTGAACCTCTAAATGTATTGTCAGTCAAAAGATAACAGTTCTGTCCGTCCTTCTTTGCCTGTAAACTTTTCTGCAAGCGACCAGTGGAACTGATCTGCACGCACAGCTCTTTCCTTTTTTCTCTCTCTCCCTCTCTCGCGGAGGCATGTTTGTGAATCCAAGTAACTGCCGGTGAGGTATGCAGAATTGCATTTTAGATAACGCTGTATCACTATATGTGGCGGTGATGCGTCACTTGATCTACACAGAATATGATCATATCGACATTGGTTATCAGCCATAACAGCAATTATTTATATCGGATATCGATATTGCCCAAAATATCTCATCTGCACTGGTGGAAAGTAACTATGTACTGTACTTCAGTACAGTTTTGAGATGTTTGTACTCGACTACATCTCAGAGCCAAAATGTGTACAATTATTTGAAAACTTCAGTTAATAGTTACTTTGAGATTTAAATTGTATTAGATAACATATCGGTACATTAACCACTTCAACCCTATATACACATTTCGGCCATTTGAAAATAACAGATCTACAAGCTCACAATGTGTCGACACATTGTTGTGGGTCTCCAGGTTTTCTTCAGAATATGTATGACACATATGATTGCTATGGTGCTATCAGGCCTAGGCGGCAGTCTGATCTACCGGAAAATTTCGAGGGGAGCAGTCGACAACGTCGAAAGTGGGCCCAAGCTGCTCACCGTGGTAACTGAACTGTGCAGAGTGACGGGGAACCTCTCTGTGGCTATAGCTGAGCTCAATCGGAAGCAGGATTCCAACTTTGACAGACTTTCTGAGAGACTCATTGCCCTCGAGAGAAGAATGGAAATCAGCTTGGAGCGTCAAACTGCGATACAGGGGACTTTACTACGGGCAAAATTCGAGAAAGAGGATGAATAAAAATCCCTTTCTCACCACAATCTGGAAAATTCGCGAATGGCGAATGCAGTGGAGAAGATCACGCGCACCCCCCCACCTCCCCCCCACACACAGCATCTGAGAGTGCTCTCGTCTGGGAACCAAGGACACGCAGTCTGTACAGCTTGCTGTGTTATTCCTCTCACTATATGGACTTTGAGACAAGGCGACCCTGGGATCCAAATCCGAGAGGGCTGCTCAGGACACACAAACATAAACAATGAACTTAACGAACACTTCACACACACTCCTACACCACACGCCGCCCACCCCCCCCCCCCCCACCCGCTGCTGTTCCGGCTGTGCTCCCTTTTTTTTTTCTCCTACGCGCACGCAGCCCTTCCAACCTGAAGAGCGGCGTTATGGTAGTGCTTTTTGATTGGTGCCCAGACCTACAACCCGTCCTGCCCCCCACCCAAGATCATTTGTGCCCACACGATACAATACAATTGTAATGTGATGTGATGTATTCTCCCTCCCCCCTCCCTCTCTGTCAACACCCCCACCCCAACTCTGCCCCCCTCCCCTATCCTTCTTCTTTCTTCCTTTCCTAATCTTTCTGAAGATGCAAGTAGGCCGGGCGCAGCTCACGCTAGCGACCAGCAGCAATAAGTTTGGTTTGATTGATATATGTATATGTTTCAAGCCTTGTGAACTGCTGTAAAACCTATTGCCCTTCGGGGACACTAATACAAATAACCTTGAAAAAATAACCTATTAGGAGTCCATGCAACTAGTACAGGTTCTCAAATGTTTTATTTGGGACCCCAAATTTAAGGACCCCCTTAACTACGGGTTCCATTTGTAAAATCTCAGAGTTAAGATACAGACCTGTGACCTCTATGGTCATCATCGTCATCTTTATGATTCTGGTAATATAATTTGTTGTCCACTCATTTTGTATGGCCATGGCAAAAATGGAATTTTGACAAAAATGTCCACCACAAGCCAGCCACTGCAGCAAACATACCAGATATGCATACCAGCATATCAACAGTAGAATGATAGATCACGGCAACACGCTGTGCAGCGGTTTCATGTTATCAGACTATTTCATAGCCTTATGATGAACATGCAATGAAACGTGGTTGTGGATATTTCATTGCGTTTACTGGCTGTACTGTAGGAATGTTAGGAAATGTCCATACAGCTCCACTGCATGTTCTGATAAGGAACATAATAACAACAACATTCGAACATCGGTAGACGGTAACATTCGAAGCGGCGTGCTTTTATCTTTAGAACTAGAAGTGGAAATAATAAACTGAACCACATATAGGCCTGCAGCGGCCTGCGCCCATCTTACCGCATGATACAACAGCCGACAGCGTGCACACATCATGGAAGAAAAACATTTTGGACAATGAAGCAAAAAGCACACACACTAGTGAAAGACACATTTACATCCCCTAATCATCCCGAGTCGCAGTGGCGGTGAGGTACGCCTGTGAAGGTGTTTGATTGTGTCGCCAGATGTGGGAATAACAGCATAATTAAATTTGCGGATGATACCACAGTGATCGGTTTAATAACCGACGGTGATGAGAGGGCCTATAGGAGGGAGATAGATGATCTAACTCTATGGTGCGATAACAACAACCTCTCACTTAACACCAATAAGACCAAATAAATCATTGTAGACTTTAGGAAGTCCAAAGGTATCCACACCCCCATTTCCATCAAAGGGTCGTCTGTCGACATAGTTGATAACTTTAAATTCCTGGGCATACACATCACAGACACATTCACATGGTCACTCAACACCGAGTACATCCTCAAGAAGGCGCAGCAGCGACTGTACTTTCTGAGGCGCCTTAAAAAGTTTGGCCTAAGTACAAAAGGATTAGTGAACTTTTATCGCTGTATAATTGAAAGTGTCTTAACTGGCTGTATCACAGTGTGGTACGGTAACACAATCGCTCAGGACCGCAACAGGTTGCAGAGGACCGTTAAAACAGCAGCTAAAATCATCGGCAGCACAGAACTACCCAGTCTCCACAACATCTACACCACTCGTTGTATGAAAAAAGCCCACAACATCATCAAAGACACCAGCCATCCCGCAAATACCCTGTTCAAACAACTCCCTTCCAAAAAACGCTACCAGAGCATCAAATCTCGCACCACCCGTCTCAGTAACAGCTTCTTCCCCCAGGCAGTCAGGCTGCTGAACAGCTGACCTTGAACTGTATTGCACTGTATTGTCACTTCACTTGCACTTTTGGTGGAGAAGCAAGGCTGCTGCTCCGTGATGAAGAAGACCGGCTTCTGCTGCGAGACCGAGTCTGAGCCCTCTTGTTGATCTTCTTTTTTTGTTTGCGGGCACAGCCCTTTTCCTCGGTTGGCTCCAATGTGTCCATATTTTTTGTTTCTGTCGCAGACGGTGAGACGATTCTTCTTTCTGTTCTGTGTCCGTGTGAGGGCGTTGAAAGAAAGAAAGCGCGGGCTGACGTTTGATATGCGTGCCTGTTGACTCGGGAGCCAATGGTACACTCTCAGGAGTACAATTGTAAATTAACATCTGCATTACTTAAAACAAGATATATTTACACAATTAGGCCTGCTTTACACTGGCAGCCAAATCTAGCCTGAATCTAGCCTGAATCAGATCTGTGTCACTTCAAGATAGAAATCCGATTTGCTTAAATAAGTCTAAATGCAGACAGGTCACATGGAATCCGATTTTTTCAAATGTGACTTGAGTCACATCCAGAGGTGGTTTCAAATCCGATTTAAATCCGATCTGAGGAAATCTGTCTCAGTCTGAATGCAACGACCACATGAAGTGACCTGAGTCACATATCAAGCTGTCCAAACGTCACTCGCAGCGCGACCCGAGCGCTACTAACATGACGTCATTACAGAGCGCAAGTATTTTTATTTAAATAAACAAACAAGATAGAGATAAAAACAACCAAACGAGAGCAAAAGAAAACAAGCGAGAGGACAGAAAAGAGAGGAAAACAATATTGCAACACACGTTTGTTTTATAGGAATAATGTCACTTCATTATGTAAGCACTACAGCGGAGCGGTCAGACAGTGAAATCTGTACCAAAGTCCTGACGTCACTCGCTCATCCCTTGGTCCAGGGTCGAAAAAGTTTAATTTTAAATCGTCTCATATAAGCATTGTGGTCCAAAAATAAATAAACTGTCAAAACGATATGTCGGGGAGGTGTCTCTGTATCGTTACAACAATCAGTCACTCATATTTGATAAAGTCTCTTTCTAGCGAAAATGTTAATAATTCGGTGGCAGTAACATTAGAGTTTTCTCTCAGTCAGTTGATTCTTTATATCCATTTGAGTCAAACCGCTGTGATCATTTGTTTATTTTTGGAACACAGTTCTTATTTGACGCGATATGAAGAAGTTATTGGAATTCCGAAGGGGAGGGTGCGGTTAAATGCAAACCGGGTAGGATGTGAAATGACAATGCGCTCCTCGATCCTGGCTGTCATGTCACTACTGAAGGATGCCTCCGTTATTCCGTACAATATTCTAAACTTCTCTAAATGTACAGAAACAAGGCCGTTTATGAGGATATATGAGGAGAACGGCTACACGCGGTCCTATCTGCAATGTCAGATAGTTGTTGGTTAAAATAGAAAGGAGAGCTTGCAGTCCCGATGCCAAAAATACTTTTTAATGTATTGTATAATGACTCTCGTCAGAGGTAAATAAAATCATGCAAAGGACATACAATGAGTGCTGGCATTTATATATCGAGCCTTGAACCTAGAAGGATTTTGTTTTAACCTGGAGTGCTGCGTGTTGTCTGCTACGGCAGTTATACTTGTTTCTCAATGTATTGTATAATAACAAATATTTTTGGCATCGGGACTACAAGCTGTGCGACCTCTCCTTTCTATTTTAAAGTTTGTCTCCCGTGGTCAGCATCTCCCTACTGTGTGCACTCCTAACTAACCAAAGCAGATATGTCGATGCAGGACGGCTTTGCGTTGAGTTGTTAAAATCAGTCTGAATGCACAGATCGGATCTGGTCACTTGCAAACGTTAGTGTGAATGACCGGGCCAAAAGATCGGATTTGAGAAAAGAAATTGAATCGGATTTGACTTTATGTGACTGCAGTCTAAAACCGGCCTTAGAGAATGTAGAAGAATGTGTTATTTTGTTCAACGTTTGCCTGTTGTCTGTGTCTGTGTGTGTGTGTGTGTGTGTGTGTGTGTGTACAGTGTGTGTGTGTGTGTGTGTGTGTGTGTGTGTGTGTGTGTGTGTGTGTGTGTGTGTGTGTGTGTGTGTGTGTGTGTGTGAATTGTCGCTCAGGCCAGGGGTAGAGTGACCGGATGGGAAACCACAATGTTCCCACTTTGAACCCGGGCTCCCCCAAAGTTAGTGTCGAAGTGTCCTTGAGCAAAAATCTCGAAGCTCCCGATGTACAGGTTGGTTTCCTCCGCCATCGGTGTGTGACTGTTTGTGTAAATCTTTACAATCTATGTAAAGGTTGTAACGATCAGATATTACTATCACTGTTACCATTATTTAAATTACGAGTTATGAATGATCTCCTCTTAGGATACAATCTGATAAAGTGGAATGTAAAGAAATAGCCTAAATAAGCAGCAGTAAACACAGTCAGAAACACAACTCACGTCAACCTTTTATCTACTCAAAGCAAGGAATCAACAGTACAGTTATACAGACAGGGTTGAATGAATGAATGAATCGCAACGAGTGTCCGTGTCTCACGCACGCACGCACGCGCTCGCTTATTGTTTTGTATAGTTCCGTGGTTGTTTTCCAAACAAAGTCTGTTCCTCCTTGTAACACTCCCTCCAATGTAAAGTAGAAGATAGTAAAGTAATAAAGTAAATAGTAAGTCCCCGTAGCGGACGTAATCCAGTTGAATCCACTCCAAAGGAAGAGGAAGAACGACACCTCGGATCCTCGCGGGACGAAGAAATATATAAATAAATAAAAGACGAACGATCTCACCAATTAGAAGAATGTCTCGAGCGGCCTCTTCATATAGTGAGCGCAATCGTTCTGGTAGCTATAGCTTAAAGAGATGTTTTAGACTTAGAGAACAAACATATCCAGGTCCCTCGTAGACTCCCTGTTTCCTTGTCTGTCTCTCTCCCAGGTCTACCTCAGGCCGGTAACCGACGCCTACTTTATGGGCGTCAATCCCACTCCTGACCCATGTCAATCACATGATATCAAATCATAAACATCGTCTTTAAAACCCCCCCAAATAATAACAAAATCACAACATAGACAGCACAGAATATATAGGACCTTACCCTTGACAGATGGCGTTAATTCAGAAATATTAAATAATACAACATGCACTTTTAAATGTTGATATTAAAATAAATCATTGTATAACATGTGTGGCAGTTGCTACATAGACCCCCCCTCCAGCCAGCGGCATCTAGGGTTTGGTACATACATAGCATTTAATAAATTAATATTCACCACCAACACAGAATCCTGTTCATCAGGTGGGTTTTCCCTTCACAATCATGGTAAGTCTCTGTCCTAATCTTTGCTGGTCCTTCCCACTCAGGCGCTAGCATGGCAGAGAATGTTTTGTTGGCCTGGTGAGAGAGGACACGACCTGACCCGACTAGGTCACCCTGCTGAAAGTGGCCTACTTTCCTGCGGGCATTCTCTGGCCTAGCTTGTCTAGCCTGGTGCACCCCCACTCTCCTCCTGACCTCCTCCGCCCACTTCTGCTGTCTCTTCTTCACCAGGAGGTAAACGTTGGCAGGGCTTCTCCTTTGACCTGGACCCCTCTGGTCAAGGCGGGTGTTCAGTAACGGTGATGGCTTAGTGTCCTTTGCCTTGTCCTGCCGACATGTCTCACAGGCCTTCGTATGACCCCACACGTCCTTCCGGACACTTGGCCACCAGGCCACCTCCATCACTCTCAAGAGGGTCTTCAGTCGCCCCCGATGACCACCGAAGGGTTTCTGGTGAAGGTACCGGAGGAACGCCGTCACCAGAGACTGAGGAACGACCACCTGCCATTTCCCTCCCTGGCCAGGTACTCCTCTGTGCAGTACCCCCTGGAACTCACAGAGGCGGATGCGGTCTGGTGATGGTGTAGACTGACCGCTGTCCTTCCTCAAGTCCCTCACACCCTGGTCTTTCCCTTGTGCCAGGGCCAGTTCTTCCAAGGAGGTTGGTAAGTGAGAGTAGCTCTCTGCGGAGGCTACTCTCAGAATGTCGCTGATGATGGGCGCCGGATGAGCGTCTTGTGTAGTCCCGGCAGTCACCCTCCTGTGGTCCACACGGAGCCTATTGGTCCCGTCTGGGATGTGTACCAGTGCCACCGGGGATGCTCCAGCTGACGACGACGACTCAGGAGCCGGTGCCTCGGTGTTGTTGGTCGAGCCACTTCTCACCTCGCCTGGAGTTGATGCGTGGAAGAGGAGAGCCGGAGAGGAGAGTGAATGTGCACCAGGCAGACTGCAGGGCACAAGTGGCATGGGGCTGACATCAGTTGACACGGCTGTGGGACTGGTTGTCAGGGGTGTGCTAGTGGGTTTTAAGCTAGCTAGCTCCTTCCTCAACATGTCATCCCTCCGCAACATACAGTTCACAGTTTCCCTTTCTAGCTTATGCATGTCTTCTCTCAGAATGTTTATAGCAGCCTCAAAATACTGCCTCAAGTGGATTTCCCTGTTCACTGCACTGTCCACAGACTCTCTGAAATCAGTGTTTAGCTTAGCCACCAGTTCCCTCAGAGAATTTAATTCTCCTTTAACTTCCCCATTTTCAGCCTTCAGAACCTTCACTTCCCTCTTAAGCTCGCAACACAGAGCCTCAAAATCTCCAATTTCATCATCATCATCATCATCATCATCATCATTTTCATCATCATCATCATCATCATCATTATTTCCAGGTGCTTTACCCTGTAGTGTACTTTGATTATCATCCTCTACATATATCTCTTGCAACAAAGTTGACATCTCATCATGAATAGAGGAAATGAAATGAGTAGCACTGAACTTGACTGTCTTCACTTTTCTTGTTGCCATACTGCAGGCCAAAATACAAAACCAAACTAAACAGAATCAATTTAAATCATCCCCGTGTTGGGCCACCATATGTAACGATCAGATATTACTATCACTGTTACCATTATTTAAATTACGAGTTATGAATGATCTCCTCTTAGGATACAATCTGATAAAGTGGAATGTAAAGAAATAGCCTAAATAAGCAGCAGTAAACACAGTCAGAAACACAACTCACGTCAACCTTTTATCTACTCAAAGCAAGGAATCAACAGTACAGTTATACAGACAGGGTTGAATGAATGAATGAATCGCAACGAGTGTCCGTGTCTCACGCACGCACGCACGCGCTCGCTTATTGTTTTGTATAGTTCCGTGGTTGTTTTCCAAACAAAGTCTGTTCCTCCTTGTAACACTCCCTCCAATGTAAAGTAGAAGATAGTAAAGTAATAAAGTAAATAGTAAGTCCCCGTAGCGGACGTAATCCAGTTGAATCCACTCCAAAGGAAGAGGAAGAACGACACCTCGGATCCTCGCGGGACGAAGAAATATATAAATAAATAAAAGACGAACGATCTCACCAATTAGAAGAATGTCTCGAGCGGCCTCTTCATATAGTGAGCGCAATCGTTCTGGTAGCTATAGCTTAAAGAGATGTTTTAGACTTAGAGAACAAACATATCCAGGTCCCTCGTAGACTCCCTGTTTCCTTGTCTGTCTCTCTCCCAGGTCTACCTCAGGCCGGTAACCGACGCCTACTTTATGGGCGTCAATCCCACTCCTGACCCATGTCAATCACATGATATCAAATCATAAACATCGTCTTTAAAACCCCCCCAAATAATAACAAAATCACAACATAGACAGCACAGAATATATAGGACCTTACCCTTGACAGATGGCGTTAATTCAGAAATATTAAATAATACAACATGCACTTTTAAATGTTGATATTAAAATAAATCATTGTATAACATGTGTGGCAGTTGCTACATAGACCCCCCCTCCAGCCAGCGGCATCTAGGGTTTGGTACATACATAGCATTTAATAAATTAATATTCACCACCAACACAGAATCCTGTTCATCAGGTGGGTTTTCCCTTCACAATCATGGTAAGTCTCTGTCCTAATCTTTGCTGGTCCTTCCCACTCAGGCGCTAGCATGGCAGAGAATGTTTTGTTGGCCTGGTGAGAGAGGACACGACCTGACCCGACTAGGTCACCCTGCTGAAAGTGGCCTACTTTCCTGCGGGCATTCTCTGGCCTAGCTTGTCTAGCCTGGTGCACCCCCACTCTCCTCCTGACCTCCTCCGCCCACTTCTGCTGTCTCTTCTTCACCAGGAGGTAAACGTTGGCAGGGCTTCTCCTTTGACCTGGACCCCTCTGGTCAAGGCGGGTGTTCAGTAACGGTGATGGCTTAGTGTCCTTTGCCTTGTCCTGCCGACATGTCTCACAGGCCTTCGTATGACCCCACACGTCCTTCCGGACACTTGGCCACCAGGCCACCTCCATCACTCTCAAGAGGGTCTTCAGTCGCCCCCGATGACCACCGAAGGGTTTCTGGTGAAGGTACCGGAGGAACGCCGTCACCAGAGACTGAGGAACGACCACCTGCCATTTCCCTCCCTGGCCAGGTACTCCTCTGTGCAGTACCCCCTGGAACTCACAGAGGCGGATGCGGTCTGGTGATGGTGTAGACTGACCGCTGTCCTTCCTCAAGTCCCTCACACCCTGGTCTTTCCCTTGTGCCAGGGCCAGTTCTTCCAAGGAGGTTGGTAAGTGAGAGTAGCTCTCTGCGGAGGCTACTCTCAGAATGTCGCTGATGATGGGCGCCGGATGAGCGTCTTGTGTAGTCCCGGCAGTCACCCTCCTGTGGTCCACACGGAGCCTATTGGTCCCGTCTGGGATGTGTACCAGTGCCACCGGGGATGCTCCAGCTGACGACGACGACTCAGGAGCCGGTGCCTCGGTGTTGTTGGTCGAGCCACTTCTCACCTCGCCTGGAGTTGATGCGTGGAAGAGGAGAGCCGGAGAGGAGAGTGAATGTGCACCAGGCAGACTGCAGGGCACAAGTGGCATGGGGCTGACATCAGTTGACACGGCTGTGGGACTGGTTGTCAGGGGTGTGCTAGTGGGTTTTAAGCTAGCTAGCTCCTTCCTCAACATGTCATCCCTCCGCAACATACAGTTCACAGTTTCCCTTTCTAGCTTATGCATGTCTTCTCTCAGAATGTTTATAGCAGCCTCAAAATACTGCCTCAAGTGGATTTCCCTGTTCACTGCACTGTCCACAGACTCTCTGAAATCAGTGTTTAGCTTAGCCACCAGTTCCCTCAGAGAATTTAATTCTCCTTTAACTTCCCCATTTTCAGCCTTCAGAACCTTCACTTCCCTCTTAAGCTCGCAACACAGAGCCTCAAAATCTCCAATTTCATCATCATCATCATCATCATCATCATCATTTTCATCATCATCATCATCATCATCATTATTTCCAGGTGCTTTACCCTGTAGTGTACTTTGATTATCATCCTCTACATATATCTCTTGCAACAAAGTTGACATCTCATCATGAATAGAGGAAATGAAATGAGTAGCACTGAACTTGACTGTCTTCACTTTTCTTGTTGCCATACTGCAGGCCAAAATACAAAACCAAACTAAACAGAATCAATTTAAATCATCCCCGTGTTGGGCCACCATATGTAACGATCAGATATTACTATCACTGTTACCATTATTTAAATTACGAGTTATGAATGATCTCCTCTTAGGATACAATCTGATAAAGTGGAATGTAAAGAAATAGCCTAAATAAGCAGCAGTAAACACAGTCAGAAACACAACTCACGTCAACCTTTTATCTACTCAAAGCAAGGAATCAACAGTACAGTTATACAGACAGGGTTGAATGAATGAATGAATCGCAACGAGTGTCCGTGTCTCACGCACGCACGCACGCGCTCGCTTATTGTTTTGTATAGTTCCGTGGTTGTTTTCCAAACAAAGTCTGTTCCTCCTTGTAACACTCCCTCCAATGTAAAGTAGAAGATAGTAAAGTAATAAAGTAAATAGTAAGTCCCCGTAGCGGACGTAATCCAGTTGAATCCACTCCAAAGGAAGAGGAAGAACGACACCTCGGATCCTCGCGGGACGAAGAAATATATAAATAAATAAAAGACGAACGATCTCACCAATTAGAAGAATGTCTCGAGCGGCCTCTTCATATAGTGAGCGCAATCGTTCTGGTAGCTATAGCTTAAAGAGATGTTTTAGACTTAGAGAACAAACATATCCAGGTCCCTCGTAGACTCCCTGTTTCCTTGTCTGTCTCTCTCCCAGGTCTACCTCAGGCCGGTAACCGACGCCTACTTTATGGGCGTCAATCCCACTCCTGACGGTCACCAGAGATTTCGACCCAGGACGATTCGACCCGGACCATTCGACCCGCTCTCGACCCGCTTGGACCTGACTTTTCGACCCGGACCGCGAGAGAGAGAGACAGAGAGAGACATAGAGAGAGAGAGAGAGACAGAGACATAATAATAATAATATGTACATTGATTTACCAAACAATTATTGTGTTGGTGTTTTTATTTACCAAACAATTACAAAGCTAATGGAGGCTAATGGAGGCTAAAGGGAGCCACCCACAGAGACACCCCAGCAACTTGAACTTCTGCAGTCTGCAAAGCAAATCTTTCTGGACGGCACTTTTAAGGTAATTACTATTGCATTATTGTAACAAAAGTACGAGAGTAGGCTAATATGTGCTTATTTAGCTGCATTTTTATTGATTGCACATTGATTTTAATATTTGATTGTTTTGTTTTAAGGTGGTGAAAAAACCGTTCACTCAGCTCTTCAGCTTCCATGCCTTCCTGAGTAACGGTAGAGGCGAGGACATCAAACAGGTGCCTCTGCTCTTTGCCCTGATGACGCAGAGGAGGAAACGGGATTACGTCGCCGTTTTCGAGGCTGTCAAACGCCTTGCGCCTAGCCTTATCGATGTTAAGGTTGTGACTGACTTTTAAGTAGCTATCTGGCAAGCTGCAACCACAGTTTTTTGTGGCCCTGATGCTGGAGTCCGCGGATGTTCGTTTCACTGGGCTCAGGCGGTGTATCGGCATGTCCAGTCGCTTGGTTTGTCTGTGGCCTACAGACACGATGAAGAAGTCAAAAGTTTCATCAAGCAATTGTTTGCTTTGCCCTACATCCCGGCCGGTGAGATAGTAGACGCATTCAATCGCCACACATCGACGTCGACAGAACGGCTAGAACCTCTTGTGGACTACATCCGTGACACCTGGATGAATGGCCAGTGGAAACCACAGCAGTGGTGCGTTTACCGACAAGCCATCAGAACCAACAACCACCTGGAGGGATGGCACTACAGACTCAACAACGCAGCACAGCGGCCAAGCTTGAATCTGTACCTGCTTGTGTCGTTGCTGTACAAAGAAGCTGGCACAATCTCACACCTACAACGTCTCGTCGCAATGGATATGGTGGCACGCTACCAGCGAAAGAAAACTAAGGACACAGAGGGCAAACTGGTGAAACTATGGGATGCCTATGCAATGAACGAGTTGGACATCACCCAGCTGCTGGCAGCTGTTGCTGAGGTGAACACGATGCCACACGGGGTCGGACTGGCAAGAGCGGACAGCGAGGTCTAGCCTGGTCTCCTTTCTCTTTTTTATTCCCCCATTTTTTTTGTATATAACTATTTTTGATAACTTGTTTTTCTATGACTGAAATAGTGCACATTCAATCAGACTCAGCCTTTTTGTAATATACATTTTATTTCACATTTTTTTGTATATACTACTATTTTTGACTTGAAAACTATGGGATGCCTATGCAATGAACGAGTTGGACATCACCCAGCTGCTGGCAGCTGTTGCTGAGGTGAACACGATGCCACACGGGGTCGGACTGGCAAGAGCGGACAGAGCCTGGTCTCCTTTCTCTTTTTTATTCCCCCATTTTTTTTGTATATAACTATTTTTGATAACTTGTTTTTCTATGACTGAAATAGTGCACATTCAATCAGACTCAGCCTTTTTGTAATATACATTTTATTTCAATTGTTTTTGTATATACTACTATTTTTGACTTGAAATTGTTTTACACTGCCCTGTTTTGTCAAATAAAATAACAGTTACGTTAATTCATTTCACCTCTTGTGTTGTGTTTAATGATGGGGACTACTGTAGATCTGCTACTTTCAAATGATTTTAGAGGAGAGAAGGACAAAACAGACAACATTACAATAAGGCATACATTATTATTTCATTTAGAAAAGAAGGTTTACAAAAAAACCTTCTTAAAAAAGTATGCAACTGGGGGAGCATGCTTACAATATTTACTCTTAAATATACTCAATCTTAATCACCACCGTCACCTTGTACTCTACTACCCTCTAGGGGTTACACCGTTTGTCTGTTTTCTGTTTTTCTGTTTTGTGTGAGGACTGCGGATGAAAATTAGCATCTTTGCTAATCCCGGTGTATTTACGTTCATGTGACGTTCATTAATATGCTCTGTCCTGTCTAAATAAACAAATAAAGTAAAGTAAAGTAAAGATAATTCGACCCGGTAAAAACGGGTCGAACGGACTCGAATTTGCGGTTGGGCGAGTTGTCCTGGGTCGAAATCTCTGGTGACCCTCCTGACCCATGTCAATCACATGATATCAAATCATAAACATCGTCTTTAAAACCCCCCCAAATAATAACAAAATCACAACATAGACAGCACAGAATATATAGGACCTTACCCTTGACAGATGGCGTTAATTCAGAAATATTAAATAATACAACATGCACTTTTAAATGTTGATATTAAAATAAATCATTGTATAACATGTGTGGCAGTTGCTACAAGGTGTGTGAGTGGGTGAATGTAATGCACAATATATGTAAAGCGCCTTGGATAAAGCTGCTATTTAAATGCACCATTTACCATTTGTAAAGCTACAGTGTTTTATCAGTAATCAGCAGAGAGAGAGCCGATGACTCTGATGGAAACCACGCGCATAGGTCGAAACGTCTTTTCTTGTACTAGCACCTAATAAAAAGGCTTGAAATGTCTAATGCATGCTGCTCCAGTGTGCTCTCCTCCTTCTGCAGAGAGAGAGAGAGACGTGTTAGCACTTCTTGCCCAGTCCTTTTCTTTTGAAAGGAAAAGTGCATGTGGTCTCCGAGGCTACTTATGGTACCACATCAATACAGCATGGAATTGTGCACAACATATTATCAATCGGTAACAATTCTTTAGTTTTGGGTCTGAGATGCTAAATATCATGAAATGGTGGTCGTGGCTCAAATGCTGAATTAATCATGGGCCTTGATATTAAACAGGTTGAAAACCACTGCTCTAACCTTGATATGTATGACTGATTTACAATGACACTATGTATATGGCACATTAGGTTCACTAGGACAGTACGTGGTTCTATAACAACCCCCATAACTCTGAGAGTGCACAAATGGAACTGTGTGCACTCTCAGAGTTATAGACCTGTAAAGGTCATCTACGGGCAAAACGGCTTTCTGCTGTCCATACTTAGAAGATTTTACACTCGTACCCCGGAAGTCACGTTAGAGGCTGGCCCATGCCAAAGTTGAGGCCTAAACACTCAGAGGGCATGTTTTGTGGCCTGTCAAATTGGGGGTACGGTTTAATGATGTGGGTGTGGCCTACACGCTTTGGGGGGGGGGGGGGGGGGACAAGTTAGTGCTGCACATGATCTAGTGTTTTGTCATTCAGTCTGCCGACATGAAAACGCTTACAGCACCTGGTATTCTCAGGCAGTCTCCCATCCAAGTACTGACCAGGCCCTACCCTGCTGAGCTTCTGAGATTGGATGAGATCGGGCGTGTTCAGGGTGGTATGGCCGTAAGCGACAGCGGAAGTGGCCGCTACAGCTCATGTACAGTAGATGACAGTACATTTATTTCACCATAGAAACATGGTTAAAACAATATGTGTCAGCCACATCTCTACTAATTACAAACAGACCGTTATGTTTTTCATTCAACAAGGTGGAAGAAAGTGCACCGTTCCCGGCGGCACGGAGCAAGCCCCTTTTTCAACTCCTGAGTCAAAAAATCTGTTTAATATTTAGTCCCCGTATAGGGGACATATCAGATATTAACCTGATAAGAACAGATTTTTTTTGGAAAGTCAGTCATACAATAATTTCAGTAATTTCATCACAAAACGTTCTGTAATCCCCTCTCTCCTATCCCATTTGCATTACATCTTTATTCCCCCATACCATAACATATGGAAAGTGGTTCAATCGAAAACACACCGTTACACCAATCCCAAACCCCCCTTCCACCTCTCCAGAGTGGCATGATGTCCCCATCTCTGCACCTCCTAACCAGGAGGGTGCAGGTCTCCCTCCACCCTCCTAACCACCCCCTCTACTCCCCAGTCTCTGTTGCGCTGGACCAGATCCTGCCTGGCCAACCACAAGCCCCTTTTAAAGAGGCTAATAATCAGCCAGAGCAGGAACCTGTCCCCCCATGTTCCTTACTGTGCTCCCCAACCCCCTCTCGACCTTAACCCAGTCCAGCACAAAAACTACATTGACCCTCCTTAATAGCACCCCCGCCCTGTCCCACACCCCCCCCTGTGAATGGACAGTCCCACATGACGTGCCTCACCGTCTCCCTGCCCGTGCATACAGACCGGGGCATCCAGGAGACCTCGCAATACCGTGCCAGTACATCTTGTCCCGCACCGGCAGGCAGCGGTGTAGGACAAGCCAGTTGAAGTCCTTGAGCCTGTTGTCTAGGCCCCACGGCTGGATCCCCACCCACACCGTGGTGGGGATGCCAACCACAGGAGGGTCCTCCACCTCCATCCGTACCTGCGACCAGAGCACTCTGTGCTCCAGGCCGATGGCCGGGTCCAAGGCTAATGGATGAGCCCGCAGCCACCTTGCCGCGTGTTGGTAATGCGATGGCAGTTGATCCACCCGGGGGGTCTGGTTATCCCAGACCATCAGGCGCCTTGCCGGGTTCGTGAAGAACAGCCGTAAGAAGTAGCCTGATGGATGTACCACCGGAGCGGCCAGTTCCCTAAGCAAAAACGAAACAAAAATGCAGTCCAGTTTCAGCGGGAGGTGTGGCACATCTCTCCCGCCTGCCTCGATGTCTGCCAGCATCTGGGCCCTCGCCACGTACTCGTACCGACTTCCCCAAAAGGAAGTCGGTACTTTTTCATGTCAAGGACCCCAAAATTTACACTAATTAGCCTGCAGACCCCCATTTGAAGAGATGGGACCCCATCGATTTTTACGAATCAAGCAGTGTCACGGACCACCAGTGTGACATGCATTAGTCCATGGACCCCCATTTGATGGAATTTCTGTCTCTGGGACCCCCAATATTGTAAAATCAATGTTAATTAACTCTATGAGTGTACAAATGGACCCTTATGGGTCTATTTGGTTCCAAACTATCATTTAGCTGGGGACCCCCTGGAAATCTCTCAAGGACCCCTGGGGGTCCCCATAAACCACTTTGGAAACCACTTTCCATAAGCTGTAGATCGGCTATTTTGGGAGAAGAGATGGAACGTAAATATAACATTGCTGTGGTTATGATGAAATAAATATATTGTAATTTTGTCTCATCTTGGTAGCCCACCAGAATGTAATTCAGCTAGATATAGCTCATTCTGACACCTGCTCAACAGTTGTACCTGATTCATTGATTATTGTATTAACAGTTTGTATAGAATGGGTACAGTTATCATATACATGGTTAGAAAAAGGAAACACAATTACAGTATAGAAAGAAGGGGCTGTGGTCACTGTGTTCATTGTTTTTAATATCATTAAGAACATTTTCTAGCATGTCCTATGACAAGTCGTGGTATGCTACATATGATATGAATGACAATGTTTCAAATTCAACTACATTTAGGACAATGAAAATGCCATCGTGATTCATCTCCATCCAATGTACAGGCTTGTACAGCAGCTTGCAGTCTGTTCCATAGCTGGTTTGCCTGGGGAAAAAAACAACACCATTGCTAATTAGTTATGTAACTTTTGCAACTTGTGGGGATTAGCATAACATTGGTCATGATAAAACCATACCAGCTATCACTGCAGCGAGTAGCCAATGTTATGCAGCGACAGCGTTAAGGTACAGTAGGCTATTTCACAGCTTTTAAGAGCTCCAAAACTGCAGAATGTTGACATATCGGGGTCTGGGGGGGTCGGACTGATGCCTGCTAGTTAAGCTAGCTTGCATCCAAGTTGTTCCACCGGGGCACCAGCGGTAAATAAAAAAGAATAAAGTGTCAATGCCAAATTAATGGGTAACGTATGAATGCTACGCCGTAGCATATCGTTAGTTCATGTGAGGTAACATTAACCTTTGCTAGAGATTGCGATGTTTTTGGCGATGCAGATTGTTAATACATTAAAATAATATTGGTTAATATCATATTTTTCCATAATAAAGGACAAAAAAGGCTTTTTACCTCGTCCGCCTTTCGCCCCTGTGATGTCCCTCCGTTTTAAGTCTGGTCGCGATGTCCCTTCGTTTGAAGGGGATCCTAGCCCTCGCCCTCGGCCCTAACCCTCGCTCCAAAGAGAATTGAGAAAACCCCTCCTCCTCACGTGAACGCGCATCAGCAAGGGGAAGGGCTAAGGGCCATGGAGAAGGGGGGAATTGAGAAAGGGCCCTAGTCTTCCAGAGACCAAGCTTCCTCTTGGACGCCTGGTCCAGTTGGCCGTGGCGTTCTGGGCTGCCTCAAAGTCGATCCCCAAGATCCTCAGGGACCCTTCGCAGAGCGACAGCCCCCCGTCCTACTTCTCCACCTCCCAAATAATTTGACCGAGGACTTGGTGAGATTGAGGCCCTCAGGCCTCCGCTACCTGGTACCAGGAATCCCGACACACCCGCGTCAGCCCTAATGGCTTCAGCTCCATGTAAAGGACGTAGAGAAGAGGTAACAGCGGACACCCCTGTCTCAACCCTGAGTGCAACCTGAAAAACTCCACGAGGTGACCATTAACAGAAACAGTGCTCCCCGCTGCTGCATACAATGTACGCAGCCACCCAACAAAAACCCTACCAAACCCTAGCCTATCCAAAACACGAAAAATAAAGCCCAAGTTAACTCTTTCAAACGCCTTTGCCTGGTCGAGACCAACCACCATTAGTGGCAGGTGCCTGTCTTCCGCCCATGCGATGGCGTCCCTAATGAGGAGGAGATTCCACCTCAAGGAACGCCCCGCCACTCTGCACGTCTGATCCTCGTGGACGGCGGAAGGGAGCGCTGTGCCTAGTCGGTCCGCAAGGACCTTTGCTAGTAGTTTATAATCAACACACAGCATGGTCAATGGTCTCCAGTTCTTTAAGTCGGAGGCGTCTCCCTTCTTAAAAAGAAGGGAAATCACCCCCTTGGCCAAAGACCCTCCCAATACTTCAGTGCGGAGCACCTCGGATAACACCTCCAGAACCACCGGACCAAGTATGCCCCAAAACTTGAGGTAGAACTCGGCCGGTAGCCCGTCAATGCCAGGCACCTTCCGCCTTCCCATTCTACGGAGGGCACTCTCGAGCTCTTCGAGTGTGAGCGCTTCCTCCATAGCTTGCACTATGTCAAGCGGCACCCGCCGGGTTAGGAGATCCAACATCACCTCCCCTCCCCCTACATCTACATCTCTCTCCACGAAAAAGGACTGGTAATGGAGAGTGGCGGCACGCACCATCTCATCCACCCCAGTCACAACTCTACCCTGCTCATATATGATCCCCGTGTGTACATGTTTGACCTTTCCAGCCCGTACAGAGCTGAAAAAGGCTGCGGAGCACGTCTCGTCCTTCTCCATGAAGTCGTGACGTGTGCGCATCAGGTACCCACGAGCCCTACGTTCATAGACATCCCTACGCCTCGCTTTGAGGGGCCACCAGCCCGGACACGGAAAAGTACTCCGTCGTGGTCGGAGAAAAAGGTCGGGACGACCCTTCCTGACAACAGGCCCAAGGACTCCGAAACCAGAACGTAGTCCAGTCTCCTGGACACCCCCTGTGAATTGCGCCATGTGGGACCGTCCAGTCGCGGCGTTACTTCCCTCCCCCCATCTACCAACTTGAACAACATCATCAATGCCTCCAACTTTTTGACACTTGTGTCCCCCCCACCCCCCAGTTCACAATTAAAATCCCCCCCACAATTACAACTCTATTCGTGACACAAAAAGGCAACATCTCCTCAAACATTTCCCCCCTCTCAGCCACCCTCTGTGGACCATACACTGCCAACACCCTCATCTTACACCCCCGATATTCTATATCTGCCCCTACTACCCTCCCCTGCCGCACTACTAAAACCTCTTCAACCCTCACCTCCCTACTCCCAAACAATATCCCCACCCCTGAAGAGTGAACCCCTCCCACACTCCATACTGCCTCCCCCCACACCCATTCCCTGCTAAATTTGAGCACGTCCCCTCGATCTTTTAGATGTACCTCCTGCAAAATGCAAATAGAAAGCCTCTGAGCACCCAAGAAGTCAAACACTGCCCTCCTCTTGATGTCATCCCTCAAGCCCCTTACGTTAAAAGTCCCCACATGTAAAGACCCTTCCATTGCTTAAAGAGGCACAAAAAACAAGTAACATAGTCATCACATCAGATACCAAAATCACAACAAATCCTTTATGGAGTCCCGTCGGGCCCCTTTCCAAATCCTTGCTTCAGCATCCCTTCAATAGGACGGGATGCGTTCCCCCCCTGCGCCATTGGCGAAACAGGGCTGCCGAACATGGCTGCGGGTTTCCTTGCTTCATAAGTCATGGTCCCACTCGCCACAAAGTCCCCCTCCACCTCTTCTTCCGCCCCCACCCCCATCTCTGAGGACGCTGCCTCAGCCCCAGTCCCCGTAAACGCCTGAGAGCCCGTCTCCGCTCCCGCTTCCTTCTGTGTTTCCTCCACCGTTGAAAGGCTTGTGATTGGGTTTCTCCGCCCCCCCTCCTCCCCCACATCGTCCCCGCTTTCCCGTATCGGGGACACCGGCTCTGGTAACGAGTCCGACCATATCGCTGAGGAAGAAAAACTCCTCAGCTAATACGGCACCCTCTGCTGGCTCCCCGTCTCCATCACTCATCCCCAGCTCCTCACTTCCCCCTCCCTCTTCCCTCTCTTCCACTCCTCCTCCCCCTCCCAGGGAAACCCCCTCCCCTCCCCCTTCCTCCACCCTCTCTCCTCCCTCCATCTCTGTCTGGGACGCCACCTTCCCCCCATTGTCCTCCACCCTTACCCTCTTCACACCGTTACTGTTCCCGAAGGCCGCTCCCGCCTTCCTTGCTCTGGTCGCGGCTTTCCTCCGACGAGCTCCTGTCCCACCCGCAGCAGGTTGGGATTCCAAGGCCACCGACCACTCCTCTTCTCTCCCCGCCAAAGCAGGCTGCACACGATCCTCAACCTCCGCCACTGCGAGCTCTGGCGCAGGTGCCGGTCCTGGCTCTGGTCCTCTCTCGCTCAATGTCCCCGGCTCCCGTGCCGCGTCGGCGTAGGACCTCCTCCTCCTTGGGCACGCGCCCTCCAGATGGCCCGCACTTCCACATCCGTCGCAAATTAGCCTAAACGGGCAGATTTCGGTTTCGTGTCCGAGCGCCTTGCAGTATCCACACCAGATAAATTCACAAGCGCCGTCCTTGTGCCCGTTCTTTCTGCACTTGCGGCAAAATGGTGGCTGTCTCATGTAATAGAGGAAGCCCCTATCCGCCCCAATGCTGAAGAATGCCGGGGGGTGGGCCAAGCCATCCAGCCCTCCGGGGTCCGCCCGCAGTAGCACCTGCAGTTGGATTTTCCCCGTCCAAAAACCAACACTGTCCACAATCCTCCTGCATCCACCCAACACTTCACCGTAATTTGCAAGGAAGTTTGCAATGTTGTCCCTTGTTACGTAGGGGTTGTACATTTGTATGATAATGACCCGAAAATTAGGCCTATCCAGGTTCTGAATTTCAAAGGGCTTCTCACCTGCTTTCCTCCTCCAGGTCTCCAGCACGTCATCAACCACCCCAGCTGTGCTGAAGGTGACGTCGAAGCTCCTTTCCAGGGCGTTGTTCTGTAGACAGAACACATGTTCCACCTTGAGCTTTAGGTGGGCCAAAATGACGTGCCGTCCGAAAACCTCACGCTGCATCATGGGTGCAGCCTTCTGTATCCATCTGAATCTCAGCGTATTCCGCAGCCCAGCTTTGGGAATTGATGAACTCGCCATGGGAGCCGCTGAAAAAACAAGCAGACGTCTTCCAGAGCTCCCACGCCTTAATCCACTCTCTGCTGTTGTCACTCAAACTGACTGCTGTGAAGTCCGCTTCCTAGGCTAACGACATTCCCATCCGGTCTGATACCCACTTAGTCATCACCATATACCCACTTGGGCATTAGCATAACAATGACCTATGTGACCTCTCTAAGGACCCATTGGTAGATGGTTACCGCACCGTGGAGTATGCAAGCTTGCAGATCTGCTATTTTCATAACATTTCAAAAATGACAAAAGTGGCCCATCCACATGCATGCTTGTAGGTCGCAGAGGCTCGGAATTGCCACCGTTGGAAAGCTCGCACCTGAGATAGGGGGGTGGAGGTGCATGGGCGTCGGTAGTGGGGGTGGGGTAGGCGTTGTTAAAATGTTTAAAAAGTGGAAAAACTGGGACACTTTGGAGAAGCACAAGGGGGCGCTGCTGTGCAGCAAGCCCTCGGCCGTGCCCCGCCCACATCGGGGGCGTGGTTTTACAATGTGGGTGTGGCCTATCAGAGCGTAGAACAACTCTGGTCTCTCTTCACGACGGATACAAAACTATATGTTGTGTTTGGCCCTACCTCTCGTAGGGGTTTATCAATTTATTGTCTGGGGCCATTGTCCCTTGCTCCGCGAGTGGGAATCGAACTCACAGCCCTCCGCATTAGAGTCAGTTACATTGACCACTAGTCCATTGACGCCCTCCACCCTGAACAGATCAGGATTCTATATAAAGGGATATTAGCTGGGTTTAAATAGAGCTTGAAAGTTTAAACAGTACTGGTTGGGATCCTGTTAAAAACGCCATCGTCCCAGAGGTGGATTTGAACCACCAACCTCTTGGTTTACAGCCAAGCACACTAGTCCACTGAGCCAAAGAGGCTGTTGAGTGTTGAAGCAAAAGTGTGTGCATTGCAAATGGATTTGGAGTCCCAGGGGCGCGGCCGCTGTGCGCCCGTAGCCAATGGTGAAGATTCCAGGGGGGTGCTTAAGAGTGGGTACCCGGGTTCGGATGGAGAGCCGGGTTGTGGGTTTAGCTGGCTTCGGGCCTGGCACCCCGGTGG
>NC_136795.1:50485986-50520986 GCF_951216825.1 Electrona antarctica
TACGGATGTCGGCCGATGTGAGTTCATTCGTCTTTTCATTGGAGGGGGAGTCTGACGGCGGTTGGACTGCTGTGGCAGATAACGGCAGCAGGCGGTGACAGCAGGGCGATGATGATCACCGTACACCGTATCATGTGGATCCAGCTGGGGTAGATTGTCGTTCTGTTTGTGGGGGAGGTCCTGCTTCTTCTTGCATGGGTATTGCATGAGTATCGTCCCGTGCTGTTTGTGGTGGGGGTCCTGCCTCTTCTTGCATGGCCATCCGGCTCGAAGGACCATGTAAAGACGATTCCCTATATTCCTATATATAGGCAGCTGACTAAGGGCTGTGGTGTAAGAGGGAGTCTGGAAGAGGGCTTGAGTCTGAGTACTTGGACCCAGATACCTCTTTTTATACTGGTGATGATTATATATATATGTTTATATGGTGTTGTTGACCTGGCACCTCTGAGTCAACCTACGTCTTGCTAGATGGTATACCTCACTGGTCTTGCCTGGCACTGGTACGCGTAGCTATGTCTTGTCGGTCTTACTGCTGAGATTATCCTGGGAACACACACTTCTGGACGCCTACGTCCTCTTTTATAGGGTAGCGTGATGTCGTGGCCCGACGTCACACTACTGACCGTTTCCGTGGTAACATGCACCGTTCCCGGCGGCACGGCAATGCCGGTTCGATGCGTGGACTGAACGGAGCAAGCCCCTTTTTCAACTCCTGAGTCAAAAAATCTGTTTAATATTTAGTCCCCATATAGGGGACATATCAGATATTGGTTTTATCCCAATCTTCTGCATCGTTCCAATTTCAGTTCCTATTGGTTTGCTCCCAATCTTCTGCATCGTTCCAATTTCACTTCCTATTGGTTTGCTCCCAATCTTCTGCATCATTCCAATTTAACTTCCTATTGGTTTGCTCCCAATCTTCTCTGAATCGTTCCAATTTCAGTTCCTATTGGTTTTATCCCAATCTTCTCTGAATCGTTCCAATTTCAGTTCCTATTGGTTTGCTCCCAAACTTCTCTGCATCATTCCAATTTTAGTTCCTATTGGTTTGCTCCCAATCTTCTCTGAATCGTTCCAAAGATTGAGTCAGTCTGGTCAAGCTGATCAGTTAGACCTATTTATTACATCAGTGTTTTTTTTTAAATTATTATTATTCAAACCTTTGCATGTGCATGACCTATTCTTTTCCTAAAATTGGAACAATTCAGAGTAGATTTTTTTTTTTTACTAAAATTGGAACAATACAATAGCATGTTTTTAAATAGCATGTTGTGAGCTTGTAGATCTGCTCATTTCATAAAGGCTATGTATATGGGGTTAAATGTTAAATCCAAGGTTAATTATTTAGCTGTGAGAATCATGTAATACTGTGCTGATTGTAGATTGGCCTTTTAGTATTTGTATTGTTGTTTTATTTTAACAACTGTCTTAATTATCAGGTCACATTAATAATGTCAATAATGATATCACCCAGCACCCTTTAGCCAAAATATGAATATCAATTTAAAATATAATAGCCCTTTTAGACTGTAATGTACAGTCACTGACAAACACCAGTGTTGCCATGTTTTGCCGCAGAAACCAGCGACGGTCCTCAGCCTGTCTCGTGGACGACGCGAGGCTTGCAACGAGCAGACGTGGCAATGCGAGTGGAACAAGGGAGGTCTCCCGTTGGCCGAGGGAGGTTGAAACAGGTTGAAACGGACGGGCCAATGGGAGACTGCACGCTTTTCGGGAGCCAATAAGGCAGGGGAGAAGAATGGTCGGATTATTTTTCACTTCCTATGATCCCAATCTTCTCTGTATCGTTCCAATTTCAGTTCCTATTGGTTTGATCCCAATCTTCTCTGTATCGTTCCAATTTCACTTCCTATGATCCCAATGTTCTCTGTATCGTTCCAATTTCACTTCCTATGATCCCAATCTTCTCTGTATCGTTCCAATTTCAGTTCCTATTGGTTTGATCCCAATCTTCTCTGTATCGTTCCAATTTCACTTCCTATGATCCCAATGTTCTCTGTATCGTTCCAATTTCACTTCCTATGATCCCAATCTTCTCTGTATCGTTCCAATTTCAGTTCCTATTGGTTTGCTCCCAATCTTCTCTGCATCGTTCCAATTTCAGTTCCTATTGGTTTGATCCCAATCTTTTCTGTATCGTTCCAATTTCAGTTCCTATTGTTTTGATTCCAATCTTCTCTGAATCGTTCCAATTTCACTTCCTATTGGTTTGCTCCCAATCTTCTCTGTATCGTTCCAATTTCACTTCCTATGATCCCAATCTTCTCTGTATCGTTCCAATTTCAGTTCCTATTGGTTTGATCCCAATCTTCTCTGTATCGTTCCAATTTCACTTCCTATGATCCCAATCTTCTCTGTATCGTTCCAATTTCAGTTCCTATTGGTTTGCTCCCAATCTTCTCTGCATCGTTTTAATTTCAGTTCCTATTGGTTTGCTCCCAATCTTCTCTGTGTCGTTCCAGTTTCATCTCCTATGATCCCAATCTTCTCTGCATCGTTCCAATTTCACTTCCTATGATCCCAATCTTCTCTGTATTGTTCCAATTTCACTTCCTATGATCCCAATATTCTCTGTATCGTTCCAATTTCACTTCCTATGATCCCAATCTTCTCTGTATCGTTCCAATTTCAGTTCCTATTGGTCTGATCCCAATCTTCTCTGTATCGTTCCAATTTCAGTTCCTATTGGTCTGATCCCAATCTTCTCTGTATCATTCCAATTTCACGTCCTATCATCCCAATCTTCTCTGTATCGTTCCAATTTCAGTTCCTATCTGTTTGCTCCCAATCTTCTGTGCATCGTTTCAATTTCAGTTCCTATTGGTTTGCTCCCAATCTTCTCTTCATCGTTCCAATTTCAGTTCCTATTGGTTTGATCCCAATCTTCTCTGCATCGTTCCAATTTCAGTTCCTATTGGTTTGATTCCAATCTTCTCTGAATCGTTCCAATTTCACTTCCTATTGGTTTGCTCCCAATCTTCTCTGTATCGTTCCAATTTCACTTCCTATGATCTCAATCTTCTCTGTATCGTTCCAATTACAGTTCCTATTGGTTTGATCCGAATCTTCTCTGAATCTTTCCAATTTCAGTTCCTATTGGTTTGCTCCCAATCTTCACAGGTTTCATCTCCTATGATCCCAATCTTCTCTTTATCGTTCCAATTTCAGTTCCTATTGGTTTGATCCCAATCTTTTCTGTATCGTTTCAATTTCAGTTCCTATTGGTTTGATCCCAATCTACTCTGTATCGTTCCAATTTCACTTCCTATGATCTCAATCTTCTCTGTATCGTTCCAATTTCACTCCCTATGATCCCAATCTTCTCTGTATGTTCCAATTTCACTTCCTATTGGTTTGATCCCAATCTTCTCTGTATCGTTCCAATTTCACTTCCTATGATCCCAATCTTCTCTGTATCGTTCCAATTACAGTTCCTATTGGTTTGATCCCAATCTTCTCTGAATCGTTCCAATTTCACTTCCTATTGGTTTGCTCCCAATCTTCTCTGTATCGTTCCAATTTCACTTCCTATGATCTCAATCTTCTCTGTATCGTTCCAATTTCAGTTCCTATTGGTCTGATCCCATTCTTCTCTGTATCGTTCCAATTTTACTTCCTATGATCCCAATCTTCTCTGTATCGTTCCAATTTCAGTTCCTCCCAATCTTCTCTGTATCGTTCCAATTTTACTTCCTATGATCCCAATCTTCTCTGTATCGTTCCAATTTCACGTCCTATGATCCCAATCTTCTCTGTATCGTTCCAATTTCAGTTCCTATCTGTTTGCTCCCAATCTTCTGTGCATCGTTTCAATTTCAGTTCCTATTGGTTTGCTCCCAATCTTCTCTTCATCGTTCCAATTTCAGTTCCTATTGGTTTGATCCCAATCTTCTCTGCATCGTTCCAATTTCAGTTCCTATTGGTTTGATTCCAATCTTCTCTGAATCGTTCCAATTTCACTTCCTATTGGTTTGCTCCCAATCTTCTCTGTATCGTTCCAATTTCACTTCCTATGATCTCAATCTTCTCTGTATCGTTCCAATTACAGTTCCTATTGGTTTGATCCGAATCTTCTCTGAATCTTTCCAATTTCAGTTCCTATTGGTTTGCTCCCAATCTTCACAGGTTTCATCTCCTATGATCCCAATCTTCTCTTTATCGTTCCAATTTCAGTTCCTATTGGTTTGATCCCAATCTTTTCTGTATCGTTCCAATTTCAGTTCCTATTGGTTTGATCCCAATCTTCTCTGTATCGTTCCAATTTCACTTCCTATGATCTCAATCTTCTCTGTATCGTTCCAATTTCACTCCCTATGATCCCAATCTTCTCTGTATGTTCCAATTTCACTTCCTATTGGTTTGATCCCAATCTTCTCTGTATCGTTCCAATTTCACTTCCTATTGGTTTGCTCCCAATCTTCTCTGTATCGTTCCAATTTCACTTCCTATGATCCCAATCTTCTCTGTATCGTTCCAATTACAGTTCCTATTGGTTTGATCCCAATCTTCTCTGAATCGTTCCAATTTCAGTTCCTATTGGTTTGCTCCCAATCTTCACTGTGTCGTTCAGGTTTCATCTCCTATGATCCCAATCTTCTCTTTATCGTTCCTATTTCAGTTCCTATTGGTTTTATCCCAATCTTCTCTGTATCGTTCCAATTTCAGTTCCTATTGGTTTGATCCCAATCTTCTCTGTATCGTTCCAATTTCACTTCCTATGATCTCAATCTTCTCTGTATCGTTCCAATTTCACACCCTATGATCCCAATCTTCTCTGTATGTTCCAATTTCACTTCCTATTGGTTTGATCCCAATCTTCTCTGTATCGTTCCAATTTCACTCCCTATGATCCCAATCTTCTCTGTATGTTCCAATTTCACTTCCTATTGGTTTGATCCCAATCTTCTCTGTATCGTTCCAATTTCACTTCCTATTGGTTTGCTCCCAATCTTCTCTGTATCGTTCCAATTTCACTTCCTATGATCCCAATCTTCTCTGTATCGTTCCAATTACAGTTCCTATTGGTTTGATCCCAATCTTCTCTGAATCGTTCCAATTTCAGTTCCTATTGGTTTGCTCCCAATCTTCACTGTGTCGTTCAGGTTTCATCTCCTATGATCCCAATCTTCTCTTTATCGTTCCTATTTCAGTTCCTATTGGTTTGATCCCAATCTTCTCTGTATCGTTCCAATTTCAGTTCCTATTGGTTTGATCCCAATCTTCTCTGTATCGTTCCAATTTCACTTCCTATGATCTCAATCTTCTCTGTATCGTTCCAATTTCACACCCTATGATCCCAATCTTCTCTGTATGTTCCAATTTCACTTCCTATTGGTTTGATCCCAATCTTCTCTGTATCGTTCCAATTTCCCTTCCTATTGGTTTGCTCCCAATCTTCTCTGTGTCGTTCAGGTTTCATCTCCTATGATCCCAATCTTCTCTGTATCGTTCCAATTTCACTACCTATTGGTTTGCTCCCAATCTTCTCTGTATCGTTCCAATTTCACTCCCTATGATCCCAATCTTCTCTGTATCGTTCCAATTTTACTTCCTATGATCCCAATCTTCACTGTATCGTTCCAATTTCAGTTCCTATTGGTCTGATCCCATTCTTCTCTGTATCGTTCCAATTTTACTTCCTATGATCCCAATCTTCTCTGTATCGTTCCAATTTCAGTTCCTCCCAATCTTCTCTGTATCGTTCCAATTTT
Source organism: Electrona antarctica (assembly GCF_951216825.1). NCBI lineage: Eukaryota > Metazoa > Chordata > Actinopteri > Myctophiformes > Myctophidae > Electrona > Electrona antarctica. The sequence continues at coordinate 50,491,722 of NC_136795.1, forward strand.
ACTTCCTATGATCCCAATCTTCACTGTATCGTTCCAATTTCAGTTCCTATTGGTCTGATCCCATTCTTCTCTGTATCGTTCCAATTTTATTATAGATAGATAGATAGATAGATAGATAGATAGATAGATAGATGGCTTGCTTGCTTGCTTGCTTCCTTTTGGTTTGATCCCAATCTTCTCTGTATCGTTCCAAATTCACTTCCTATTGGTTTGCTTTAATTTGACCACCGTTTGACTCAGCGACCAAAAATGAGTTGGAAAATTAAAAAAGAAAAAAATATTTTAAGCCTTTCCCACAAACGACTAACCCTAACCCTAACCCTAACCCCACAAATGAAATTTGTCGAAAACGTTTGAAAATCAATAACTCCTCACTCTGGGCGAATGGGACATGGGTGTGACCACTCGTTATACTCGGGAGGATCTACAGAAGGCAATTGAATGGTCAAAAACACATGAAAAAAAGAAAAAAAAAAGGAAATAAGCTAACCCTCCCTCAAAATGGTTAAAAATACGGAACGCTTCACGAATTTGCGTGTCATCCTTGCGCCGGGATCTTTCGTGCCTACTGGCCCCGGATCTTCTCTGTTTCAATGTTTCAACTGTTTCAACTTTGTTTCAACCTTGAAACAAATTCTAGGCCCACCGATTGGACTTGCCCGGATCGCGCGGTCTCCCATTGGCCTGTTTCAACCCCCTTGTCCCGCCCCTCTCTTCTCTTCTCATTTCTGCATGGCGGCCATTGCTCCCCAGTGCAGTGCCCACACACACAGACAGACAGTGGAGGAATTATTCGTTTGTAATTTATTTTATAAAATATTAGCAACATAATTAGTGTCTTTGTGGTTCTCCTTAGGCACCAATAAGGACCCGAAAATTAATTTGGAACGTTTTCTGATTTATTTGGCATACTCTTTGGACGTCATCTTCTATGTATCGTTCCAATGTGGGCTGCTGTATCGTTCCAATTTGGGAGAAGACAGGTAAGATTATTTAATCACATATCATTACTCAGTGCACCATAACAGTGAATTAAATCGTGTTTTATCCGCTTAGGGTTAGATAAAGACTTGACTTGGTATTTGATAGCTTTGGGGACATTTCTTAGGTTAGTAATAATGTTATAGCCAAACAGAGATGTTAGCCACGTTAGCTCTGCTTTGTTTACATCGTTTGCATGGGCTATTTATTATAATCTGTTCACCCATGTGACATCACAATACAACGTTTTTGCACTCCTATATCATGTGTCATTAATCAGCACAGTGGATTCATGTGTAGATTAATCTAGGATGTGAAATCTGTGTAATAGTGTTGGTCAGTCAAATGGTGCTCAGGCAGACAGCAGGACAGATGTGGGACCCATACAGTAGGACAGACGTGGGACCCACATAGCCGCAATTTGCAACTCTAGATTTTTTTATAATGGGATGAATCTAGAGTTGCAATACCCTCCATTGACTCCCCACTCATCATTTTGCGTTTGCGATCTGCTTGTCTTAAACGACGTTAAACTCACCAACATTGCAGCTGTAGTCCAAGCTTGAATTATTCTCTTTCAATCTGCAAAGCTTGTTTTTCATAAAAATCCCCCGTAGACATGTTATGAGCTACTTTCTGTCAAGAAGAAGAAATGTTGGAGTTTGGAAGCGCTCGTTTTTATTAAGGGGTCGCGCTGCTGCCTCCTGCATTATGTGCAAATGCGAAACAGATGCATGCAGGGACGTTCAGTGACAGACGACGAGCGCTTCCAAACTCCAGCACTTAGAAAAAGAATCACTTGCACAGAATTTCTTGACAGAAAGTAGCTCATAACATGTCTACGGGGGATTTTTATGAAAAACAAGCTTTGCAGATTGAAAGAGAATAATTCAAGCTTGGACTACAGCTGCAATGTTGGTGAGTTTAACGTCGTTTAAGACAAGCAGATCGCAAACGCAAAATGATGAGTGGGGAGTCAATGGAGGGTATTGCAACTCTAGATTCATGCCATTATAAAAAAATCTAGAGTTGCAAATTGCGGCTAGGACCCACAGAGCATAAATATGAGTTGTTGATATGCACACCTTAGAGGCTTAGAGCATGATAACCTTTCGTTTTCATATTCAATATTTGAGCATTAAGCACATTGAGCTATAGATTGAGTCAGTCAGTCTGGCCATGCTGGTCAGTTAGACCTATTGTTTACAGCAGTGTATATTTTATTATTGTTCAAACCTTTGCATGTGTAGGACCTCTAAATGAATCTGTTTTTGTCCACACAAGACTTGTATTGTTTAAAAGAAATAGCAGATCTGCTAGCATCATGTAATACCGTGCTATTTTAGTATTTTTATAGCAGTTAGCTTAAACAACATGCAATGAACTCAGTGTCACGAAGCAACACAAAGCAATGGTAATAGTACTATAGCCAGCTTCTGCTGGACTGTATGGGGTGCGAGTCCCTGCATTGCTCTATAACCTGCTGGGATGACACTTTTGTCCTTTGTATGTTTAAATCAAATGTCAAATTATAGAGTGTAAAGACACCAAGTTAATATCACCCAGATAGTCTGTAATTACACCTTCAGCACCCTTTAGCAATATAAAATGTAATACCCATTTCTTGTTTCCTTTATTGGCATAGCCAGGATTTAAAATGATCTGGTTCCATCCCTGATAAGAAAGACTAGAATTGTCCCGTACCTTTGAACATTACTTACCTTTGAACTGGGACCGATCTACAAGCTCACAACCATAATACCGTTAAATCAGATTTTGCTAGACTATTAATATACAATTATTGACAGACAATGACAAACTTCAGAATACTCATTTTCTTTTATTTTTTGTGTGCAGTTATAGCGCCACCATGAGGCTGAGTTGAAAATGTCCATGTGGCATTTATTCCTCGCCTAGTGGGAATGTGTGTGCACAATTTCTGGGGAATCACACAATGGTTCATGATTTGCAGCATTTGCAAATACAGTACATAGATACACACACATTCACTTTCAAAAATAAAAAAATAAAGCCAGAAACTAAAAGCACTAAAAGCACTTTAAAAGCAAACAATGATGGCACGCTGGCATAGATTTGTGTATTTTTAAATAGGTTGTAGAGAGGGATGGAGAGAATGACCGGGGGGGTTAGGGTTAGGTGAGGTGAGGATATAACAGCAGGTCTCGCTAGCGACCCCCCCGAGATGGTAAGTGTGTTGCCAGGGCAACCAAACACACTGTCAGACAGAGGGCAGCTAGGCCCGCCCTCGGCCTCGTAGTAGGGCACGTCTACATCCCAACTGTCAGTACTGTCACTGTACTGTATGTCACTGTACTGTACTGGCACACCCAAAAGCATCATATATACAGTTAATATGTGCGTGTGTGTTTGTGTGTGCATTGAGCGCACAGGTGGTGGGTGAAAAGCTCCGTAAGGGAGTGGTTGCACCACTCAAAAATCCCTTCAGGTCGCACCACCACCCTCACCGCCTGTCCTCATCATCGCCAGCCACTCCTGCACAGGCATGCCCTCCGCCTGAGAGCAAAAGTGCACCTTCCTTCCACCTATTGTGACCTGGCTGTGGCCAAATGCCTTGGTCTTGGGCTGTTTGCACCTGGAGCAGGTGTGGAAGGTGACACTTTTTGCCTGTGCAGGAGTCCCTTGAGCTGCCGCAGCCTCCTCCTGCCTCTTCTTGCGCCACTGCGTAGTCCTGGAAAGACCTGGGAGTGGGGGAGGGACAAGCGCCCCATGGAGCTGGGGGGCGATGGCCTGTAGTCCAGGGGGCTGGAGTCCAGGGGGCTGCTGGAGTCCAGGCTGGATGGGAGGAAGAGGAGGAGGAGGCATCACAAGGGTAGGCTGGCGGATGACGAGCGGAGGGAGGCTGATGGCTGCCATGGGGCGGTGCTGGTGTTTTGGCACCTGGACTGGCCTGCTGAGTGCAGCCGGGAGAGGCTCGGAGCTGATGTCGGAGACACTGGGCTGGGCCACAGTCAGGTGAAGGACGTCCCGCTCCTGTCTCTTCTCCCTGACTTTGTACCTGCAGGCGAAATGCAGACAGGAATTACTTTCAGTTAAAAGAATATATTCAAAGATGTGCACCACATTTTTTCAAATATAGCAGATCTACAAGATCGTAGAGCTTAAAAATAATGTGTTAGAACTCACCACTGCCTCAGTGTCACCTCATTCAGCTCGACGAGCTGGATTCTGGTCTGGGCCATGACGGTGGGGTTGGCAAGGACTAAGTCCCTCACCTTGCAGTAGTCCATCTTCACCATACCCCACCGGTTACGCCGCTTGCCGCACAAACTCCTGCCAGCAGGGTAGATGCGGCTCAGCTCAACGCACATGGCCTCGACCAGCCGGCTGCAGTCAGGCCATTGTGCAGGAGACCCGTGGCCGAGCATAGAGCTGTAAAATAAACAACCAAAGAAAAGCACAGGTAATGACAATACTATAATAATAATAATAATAATAATAATGTATTCATTCTTCTATTAGCTTATCGGAATTGGCTTATTTTTATGGAAAAGAATAAGCACTATATGCCAACAGCTTACCGCTTCACACTGTCTGTCCCAGGTACGACAGACGTCTTGGAAGGCTTGGCCCTGAACCGTCCCGCTGTGACTCTGTCCTTGTGGCGGGGGGAGTAGGAGACTGCTGCCTTGTCACCCTCTGGAAGCTTTTCCCAGAGGGCCAGTATCTCCTCCTCCTTCGCCAGCGTCACAGCATGCTGGTGTCGCAGCTTCACCAGACTGACAGCCAGGCGGACGACATGCTGGTAACCCATGGCTCCATCAGGACCCATGGCATCCTAAACAAAAATAGAAACAAAAAAGGGAAATTGTAAAGTTGTTAATATGTTCCACATATGGAGTCGTTCCTACTCAACAATTATGATGCTGTGTACAATACATACGTCGTCCGGCTCCCCAGCTGGCCCAGGTGTGCCTTCATCCTGGGGAGCAGCCTGGCTGTCAGGGACAGCGCGCTGCTCGGCTGGCCCAGGTGTGGCATCATCCTCATCCTGGGGAGCGGCCTGGCTGTCAGGGACGGTCCCTTGCTCGGCTGGTCCGGGCAGTGGCGTGTCGGCAGGGTCCGACTGGGTCGGCGTAGGCGCTACGGTGGTGGAAGACGGGGCTGCCGGGCGGGCAATGGGTGGCAGCGTTTCCTCCAGGCTGTATAGGGACAGGGTGGGGTCGTTGTCCACCGACGCCGCGTCCTCAAAGCCCTCGTCCTCCACCTCGTAGTCCTCGTCGCCGATCCCATCCGGAACATCGGGGTCCCTGCCGACGTCCAGGTGCAGCACTGCCTCTGTCTGGGAGTATAGGTACTCTAGCCCTATCAGTTCACCTGTATACTCTCCAGGCAGAGGGTAGTCCACTTCCAGCTTGAGTCCCAGGACCTCCTGACTCAGCTGGTTGTGGTAGTGCTGCATCTGGCCACTGTAGCAGATCTCAGAAACGCCATCCATGTCCAGTGATGCTGCCATGCGGTCGTCATTCCACCGCGCCAACCCCTCTACCAGATACGCCTGGAAGTGCAGGGCGTTTGCACTTGTACCTAAAACATGACAGGTAAAAAAGACGTTACAGACACGCACGCACGCACGCACGCACGCACGCCTTCCCCACTCTCTTGTACTAGATACTCACCAGGGATAAAGCGGTTGAGGTGCAGGTGGAATGACTCCAACGACGTTGTCCCGCGGGCGCATCTGAAGACGGGCAGCACGACTCCCCCCTTGGTCAGCTCACCCGTCTTCCTGTAGAGTTGCACCTCCACAGGGTCCTGGATGCACTCTATGTGGCGTTTCTGAGACTGCCAAATCTCCTGCATTTTTGCACGGTCCAGCAGCGGGACCCCCATGGTGTCTGTCGCGTCCTTGAACGCCTCCAGCAGCTCCTCAAAGAGACGCACGGTCTCCTGTGTCCCGCGCGTGCGGCGACGACAGTGCCGTGCAAGCTCTTTGGGGGTGAGGCTGCTGGAGACCTGCAAGTAAGTATGTATGTAAGTTAGTAAAGTTAATTTGTAGAGCACCTTAGAGTCACAAAGTGCTTCACAATACAAATAGAACATGTCAATAATAATAAAAAGAGAGAGAAAAAAGAAAACTCGACCAATCAGCCGGTGGGTGAAATTAAAAACAAACCAATACAATAGAGTATGTTACAGTATATGTTACAACACAACATGAAATGGGGCTATGAAAAGGCCTGTTAAGACTTTTCAAAAATAGCAGACCTACAAGCTCGTAGCGCGCCACCGAGTGGCGCGCTACGAGCTTGTAGGTCTGCTATTTTTCAATAGCGAAAGTATATTATATAGAAAGGGAGATCATTCACCTGGGCGTAGGACGGACTGACCCCCCGCTGCTTCTCCACCAGCTCCGACCGCTTGGCCTGTCGCAGCAGGGCGATATCCTCTGCATCCCAGGAAAATATGCAGTTGGATATCCGCCCCATGAACAGGCCATGCAGCTGGTGGCTCTCAGTGGTGACACCCAGCGCCAGACGACGCATGAAGTGCCACACGTCGAGCCTCACCACCAGCTGGTCCCACTCTGGGAACATGTTTGCGGCCTTGGACCTGCCCCTGATGGCACAGCAGTCCCGGTCCACATAGAGGAGCTGGGGAGGGTCCTCTCCAGCGTTGGCGTAACGCTGCACAAGTCCTGCGCACATGGGCAGCAGGCCCTTGCCCTCACCTTCTGTGAGCACCGAGATGAGGACCTGCCCCACCTCGTTGCCCACATTGGTGACCCATTCGGCGGTGTGTGCAGCGTCACCCGCAAGTTTCTTGGCCACCTGAATATGCACACACAATTACAGGCGGCTGAGAACATGTTTTTTCCATATGGGCTCAAAATAATGCATATTTAAAGTGAAAACACCTCCCACAAAAGAAACAAGACATTATTCATTACAATATTTAAAACTGAAATGCTTTACCTGCTTAGTTGAGTCCATCTTCAAGACGGACCCATACACACAGGTGACCTTTGACTTCAACTCCTCAAGCCGTAACAGCACATCCTGGGCATATACTGTTAACAGCCATTTTGGAGAGGGCACTGGCACCCTTTGGGGTGGGGGTGTCGCCGTGAAGTGCCCCAGAAACTTGCGGCACATGGAGAGGTACCTGATGGACCGTGCCCTCCAGTGGAGGTGGTGCTGTTTGCACAGCTGCTTGTACAAGCAGGAGGCACTGTTCCCCAAAGTGCGCTCCTGCATCAAGCGAGCCACCCTCTTGTCGCAGGACAGCCTGTTAGAGAGACAGGGAGACAGAGAGAGAGGGACAGGGAGAGAGGGCCTTTTGGTCATTTTCCCAAACAAACTGCTGCAAAGTGCACCGCAGAGCGGCCAAACACCTGTCGCACGCACGCACGCACGCGCGCGCGCGCACACACACACACACACACACACACACACACACACACACACACACACACACACACACACACACACACACACACACACACACACACACACACACACACACACACACACACACACACACACACACAGGTTCAATAACACTATTGAAATGAAAACACTAACTTGTAGGTCAGGATAGCAGGGAACTGCTCACGCTGACCCGGATCAAGCTGATCGAAAATGTCCTGCGACCACGCTGACACCTTCTTCTTGCATCGACGGCATTCAAGGTACTCCGTGGCCATGAAGTACCAGCCGTCGATGTCCAAGACCTTCCGGACGGTCTTGTACAGACCGCATTTTGTCAGCCGGCGTTTCTCACGCCGACAATTTGGGTCTGCACAGAGTGGCTTGAATTCCCATAGGCGGACAGGAATCCAGAGGAACAGCCGACTCTGGAAGAAGGCATCAGGTGATGAGGGTGGCTGGTTGTAGGTAGGCCTGGGTCCAGGAGGGAAAACCCACATGCTGGTCAGAGACGGCTTGATGTCCAGGTACCCCCTGCTGTCACGGCAGACAGCCGCCTGTGACACCCACTTGTGCTCTTCCGGGGGAAGGGAATTCTTCCACCCAGGTGGAAGAAGAACCTGGAAAAAGTGAAAACATTTGTTGCCGATCTACAAGTTCACAACGAGTTTCACAACGAGTCACGTTGTGAGCTTGTAGATTGGCTATTTTTGCCCTGAGTCAAAATACTATTACTCACATCATCAGTGGGAGCTGCCAACTGCAGGGGGGCTGCTGTCTCTGGCACCAGCATGCGGGTAGGACCCTGAGGCACTACAGGTGTCTGCAGGGGGGCTGCTGGCTCTGGGACTGGAGCCGCTGGCTCTGGGACTGGAGCCGCTGGCTCTGGGACTGGAGCCGGACCCTGAGGCGCTGCAGACACTGCCACTGGAACCGAAGCCACCACGGCTGTGGCTGTCTGATCTCCAGTGGCTGCACGTTAAAGCAAAAATAATCAAACAGTTGGACCTTAAATGTGAATCAAACAGTTGGACCTTAAATGTGTGTGTGAGAGACCTAAACACCAAGAGCTCTCAACATCCTTACAGCTCTCTGTTTCTAGCAGTGCTGCCAGAAACAGGTCATCATCAGCTCCAACAGGGAGCTGTGATGATGGTGGTGGTGCTGCTGCTGCTGGTCGTAGGGCTGGTCGGGCAGGTCTCCCTGCATGACACACAAAGCATGAAAACATACAAGATTCACATTCAAGGAACAAACAAGATCATGGAGAAATGTAATATTATTATGGGTACACTTTTCAGGCCATTATCACCAGTAGAAATTGGAATGTTCTGAGTCTCCATTAAATAACTATTGCAACATGTTTGTCTTATTTCACAGCTCACGAATCACGAGTACAAGTGTGAATGTTTCACCTTAAGACAGTTACATGTGAAATGTCACATTGTCATCACAGTGATGAACAGAGTGAGTTACCTGGAACTGCAGGCCTTGCGGTCCATGGTCCATAATGTTTGGCCACCTTGGCCTGCAGTTGTGCAGTGGACAGGCTCCTCCGTCCCAGAAGGTCCGCCAACCTGGGGCCCAGAGGCCTTTGACAACAGTCAGAAGAGTCATAGACACATCAAGCACTGTATTTCTCCTTCCTGTGTATACTGTTAATCTACATTAAATGTAATACTTACGCTGAACCAGCAGTTCTGGGCAGGGGCAGTCCAGCTGGGGCAGACCGCTCCCTATGGCGCCCTACAGGGACCTGTCTCTCCAGCCAGTTTGAGGGAGCTGGGAGACAAATCAGCATTTGAATTAGCCTTTATTTTGTTTAGCACTTAAACAAAACAAAAATAGATTTCAATTAGTATTTAGTTGTTTAGCAGTTTTTAAAAGAACCTTGCAAAGCAGCTTTACAAGTCTGTGAGCAGAGTGTCACGTGATCGGTTTAGAGTTACTGTTTTAAATTACAAGTGGATTATAAGCAATTATAGCAATGTGCAAAAGTTAGTGTACTAACCTATTTTTGTTATAGTGCATTAATACCCCAGGAAGCACAGCCAAGTTGTACAGATACAATTGAATCAGCTATTCACATACATACTGTACATAGATACATACATACATACATACATACATACATACAGGCAGCTAGCTTATTAGTGGATCTAAAAGCAATGTAAAAGACATGCAAGCACTACAGTTTACAGCGGGCACTACAGTCTACAGCGAGCACTACAGTCTCCAGCGAGCACTACAGTCTACAGCGGGCATCGGCGACGCAAGTGTCTATACCTACCCTTCAGGCGACATTGTTACCTACCTTACTGCTTCAATGTTTATCCAGTTTAAGCTAATGAATGACAGAACAGTCACAACAGGTTAAATTTCATATTACCTCAATTGTGGATAGGTGTGGACAGCACACTGACATGAAATACATTTCTATACCTGGGTTGTCCTTCTCCAAGGCTGCTGCCACAGAGCTGGTGGCTGGAGCAGCAGCAGGAGTCTGGGAGGAGGGTACACCTGCGTGGGCGGACGTACACACACAGAGAGAGAGAGAGAGAGAGAGAGAGAGAGAGAGAGAGAGACAGACATACAGACAGACAGACAGACAGGCTGAGATTTAATATGTATTACACACACACCACATAATGCAATGTTTGTATATTCACTCACCAGGGCCTGCAGATGCCAGTCGTGGGCGCTTAGGGTCAGGAGGCTGAAGGGTGGAACCTGCTGAGTTCCTCTTCTCCTGATCCCTACGCGCTATGTACTTTTTCAGCATCTCCAGGCGACCCCCCTTTTTCTTAGGGACCGTGTCCCGTATGGACTGGACATATCTATGGGGTAACATAACAGTATATATATATATATATATATATATATATATATATATATATATATATGCATTAAGAGACAAACAAGCAATATAACTCTTAGTTACTAACCTCTCCGTCTCTGCAGAGTCATACAGGGCCCTGTATGACTTGTCGGCATGCGGCCCAAAGCCCACCACATTCTCGTCCTCCTCCGTGCGCGAGGCAACGCCGTCCCTGACCCGGCGAGCGCTGATGGCTCTCTGGACCTCAGGGTACGGCTGGACGTAGCGGGCCAGGGCGTCCTTATTGTCCATACATGGGCCAGAGGTGGTGACTCCAGCAGCACGCTCCGCCTGCAGAGATGTTTTGACGACAACAACAACACAGAGTCAGGGAAAATATGATACAGGTTCACAAAGATATGAACTGCTAATATGAACAGTGCTGACCTCATGTGAACCAAGGAGATGCAGGGTATATCCAGCATCATGCTCCAGCAGCCACTTGAAGGTGTGACCCCGGTACTGACCAAACTGGACCTCACTCTCACCGAGGACCAGTTGGCCATCACCGAGGTCTCCACCTGCTGCTGTCACCCTCTCCAGGGCATCGCTGCACACCCTTTGTGCCTTCTTGGCACGAAACGGAGGCAGTTTCCCCGCCTTGAAGGCAAGGACAATGCTCGCCGCTTCGTCCGTGAGCAGGAGGGTGAGCTCCCCCGACGCTGTCAATCTAAATGTGGGTTTGCTTTCCATTCTACGTGTAAACAAAAGCAGAATCAAACAATGATCTTAATCAATTTGTCATTCAAAAATATGCAAAAACCTGAATAAAAAACAACATGAAGCCATGTCTGCACAGATTGCCATTATTGCCAATAACTGATATAATGACATTTTGATTTTGATATATATCAATTAATGACAATTGGTTATTTTTGATATTCAACAAATAAATACTGTATATAGGTTAAGTACAGATACAATGCAGGGACAATTGCTCATTCACATGTTAACATTCAACACTGTCTAATCAATCATGTACAAACAAAAAAGAATACACATATAAATGATCAGGTCAGGTTTATGATTGATTGAATTATTTAACAGTTTGCAGAATGGCTACATAAGCACAACTCAATACAAATACTGTTACTGTAGACGACACACTGATAAAGCATTACACTGGTTTACAACAGGGTCCACCATGTTGAATTCATCAGAACATTTAGAGACATGTCTGTTCACTTTTTGTTCTAAATACATTGAAATTATGGAATGCATCAGTGGTTTTCAGCACTTTTGTTTTCATATAAAGGTTCCATCATACATGCATCGCCATTGAGCCTTCTAATAAACCAAGTAATGCATAATATCACATGTTTAAATAAGTCCCAGTCATGACAGTAACATCAAAACCAAAATACCTTTAACACACAATGCTATATGTGTTCAGTGAACCTTTTTATTTCGGGATTAGTGTTTAAATAGAGGCATTTGAATCATATTTTCGGGAGTAAAATAAACATCTGCCTACCTCTGTCTCTTCCTCCTCCGCTGCAGGTTGCAAAAGCACCGTCCGGTGCTTGGGGAACAAGTGTTGCCATGTCTTGCGACAGAAACCAGCGAAAGTTCCCAAACTATTTTGTGGACAACGTGAGGCCGAAATCCGCTTGTAATAAGCAGACGTGGCAACGCAAGTGAAACAACGGAAGGCTCAATTAAGTTGACACAGGCCAATGAGAGACTGCACAGTGGTTTCAAGTTACTATACTCTAAGTGTGGGACGCTTTACACAGCATAGAGATGAGTAAAGATGAGTAGTTATGCACACCTTAGAGCATGATAACCTTTTTTAATATATTCTATATTTTTCTAAGCACATTGAGCTAAAGATTGAGTCAGTCAGTCAGTCAGTCAGTCAGTCAGTCAGTCAGTCAGTCAGTCAGTCAATCAGTATTGTTATTCAAACCTTTGCTTGTGCATGACCTAATTTTTTCCAAAAATTGGAACAATACAGAGTAGATTAGTTTAATACAATTGGAACAATACAGAGTAGATTCGTTTTTTAATAAAATTGGAACAATACAGAGTAGATTAGTTTAATAAAATTGGAACAATACAGAGTAGATTAGTTTTTTAATAAAATTGGAACAATACAGAGTAGATTAGTTTTTTAATAAAAAACAATACAGAGTAGATTAGTTTTTTAATAAAAAACAATACAGAGTAGATTAGTTTAATACAATAGCATGTTTTTAAATAGCACATTTCATATAGGCTATATGTACATGGGGTTAAATGTTATATCCAAGGTTAATTTTTTAGATGTGAGATTGTAGATTGGCTATTTTAGTATTTGTATTGTCCTTTTATTTTAACAACTGTCTTAATTATCAGCTCACATTAATAATGTCAATAACGGTATCACCCAGATGGTCTGTGATTACACCTTCTGCACCCTTTAGCAAAATATAACGCCCCTTATAACGCCCCTTTTTGACTGTAATGTACAGTCACCGAAAAACACCGGCGTTGCCATGTTTTGCTGCAGAAACCAGCGACGGTCCTCAGCCCGTCTAGTGGAACGAGTGAGGCGCTTGCAACGAGCAGACGTGGCAACGCAAGTGAAACAAAATGAGGTCTTCCGTTGGCCGGGGAGTTGAAACGGCTGGGCCAATGAAAGACCGCACGCTTTCGGGAGCCAATAAGGCAGGGGAGCAAAACAGAGAAGAATGGCCCGGATCTTTCCTATTGGTTTGATTCCAATCTCCTCTGTATCGTTCCAATTTCACTTCCTAGGATCCCAATCTTCATGTGTAGCAGAAGCTGACACAGGAGCACCCTGGCTTGACCAAATATATAAGGGTCTCAGTCTGGACATCCATGAGTCTCACGGTTGAGGTTACTTGGGGAGGGTACTGTGGGAGTAGTCATTGGTGTTCACTAACAAGAAAATTGACCCTGGCTTGCTTGCTTGCTTGCTTGCTTGCTTGCTTGCTTGCTTGCTAGATAGATAGATAGATAGATAGATAGATAGATAGATAGATAGATAGATAGATAGATAGATAGATAGATAGATAGGTAGATAGGTAGATAGGTAGATAGGTAGGTAGATAGATAGATAGATAGATAGATAGATATATCAGTCTGGACATCCATGAGCCACACGGTTGCGCATTGGTGAAACTGTGGGAGTGTCCTCGTTGCTGGAATTCCACTTCCTAAGTTTGCTCCCAATCTTCTCTGTATCGTTCCAATTTCAGTTCCTCCCAATCTTCACTGTATCGTTCCAATTTCAGTTCCTATGATCCCAATCTTCTCTGTATCGTTCCAATTTCACTTCCTATGATCCCAATCTTCACTGTATCGTTCCAATTTCAGTTCCTATGATCCCAATCTTCACTGTATCGTTCCAATTTCAGTTCCTATGATCCCAATCTTCACTGTATCGTTCCAATTTCAGTTCCTCCCAATCTTCACTGTATCGTTCCAATTTCAGTTCCTATGATCCCAATCTTCTCTGTATCGTTCCAATTTCACTTCCTATGATCCCAATCTTCACTGTATCGTTCCAATTTCAGTTCCTATGATCCCAATCTTCACTGTATCGTTCCAATTTCAGTTCCTATGATCCCAACCTTCACTGTATCGTTCCAATTTCAGTTCCTATGATCCCAATCTTCTCTGTATCGTTCCAATTTCACTTCCTATGATCCCAATCTTCACTGTATCGTTCCAATTTCAGTTCCTATGATCCCAATCTTCACTGTATCGTTCCAATTTATTGATTGATAGATAGATAGATAGATAGATAGATAGATAGATAGATAGATAGATAGCGATTTATCTATAGATCGATCTATCTATCTCAGTGTGGACATCCAGGGGTCTCACGGCTGAGGTTACCTGGGGAGGGTACTGTGGGAGTCCGCATTGGTGTTCACTAACAAGAAAATTGGCGCCAGATCGACAAAAGGAACGTAAAATTTCAGTTCCTTTTGGTTTGATCCCAATCTTCTCTGTATCGTTCCAATTTCAGTTCCTTTTGGTTTGATTCCAATCTTCTCTGTATCGTTCCAATTTCACTTCCTATTGGTTTGATTCCAATCTTCTCTGTATCGTTCCAATTTCACTTCCTATGATCCCAATCTTCATGTGCAGCAGAAGCTGACACAGGAGCACCCTGGCTTGACCAAATATATAAGGGTCTCAGTCTGGACATCCATGAGTATCACGGTTGAGGTTACTTGGGGAGGGTACTGTGAGAGTACGCATTGGTGTTCACTAACAAGAAAATTGACCCTGGCTTGCTTGCTTGCTTGATAGATAGATAGATAGATAGATAGATAGATAGTGATTTATCTATAGATCGATCTATCTATCTCAGTGTGGACATCCAGGGGTCTCACGGCTGAGGTTACCTGGGGAGGGTACTGTGGGAGTCCGCATTGGTGTTCACTAACAAGAAAATTGGCGCCAGATCGACAAAAGGAACGTAAAATTTCAGTTCCTTTTGGTTTGATCCCAATCTTCTCTGTATCGTTCCAATTTCAGTTCCTTTTGGTTTGATTCCAATCTTCTCTGTATCGTTCCAATTTCACTTCCTATTGGTTTGATTCCAATCTCCTCTGTATCGTTCCAATTTCACTTCCTAGGATCCCAATCTTCATGTGTAGCAGAAGCTGACACAGGAGCACCCTGGCTTGACCAAATATATAAGGGTCTCAGTCTGGACATCCATGAGTCTCACGGTTGAGGTTACTTGGGGAGGGTACTGTGGGAGTACTCATTGGTGTTCACTAACAAGAAAATTGACCCTGGCTTGCTTGCTAGCTAGCTAGCTGCTAGCTAGCTAGCTAGATAGATAGATAGATAGATAGATAGATAGATAGATAGATAGATAGATCAGTCTGGACATCCATGAGCCACACGGTTGCGCATTGGTGAAACTGTGGGAGTGTCCTCGTTGCTGGAATTCCACTTCCTAAGTTTGCTCCCAATCTTCTCTGTATCGTTCCAATTTCAGTTCCTCCCAATCTTCACTGTATCGTTCCAATTTCAGTTCCTATGATCCCAATCTTCTCTGTATCGTTCCAATTTCACTTCCTATGATCCCAATCTTCACTGTATCGTTCCAATTTCAGTTCCTATGATCCCAATCTTCACTGTATCGTTCCAATTTCAGTTCCTATGATCCCAATCTTCACTGTATCGTTCCAATTTCAGTTCCTATGATCCCAATCTTCTCTGTATCGTTCCAATTTCACTTCCTATGATCCCAATCTTCACTGTATCGTTCCAATTTCACTTCCTATGATCCCAATCTTCACTGTATCGTTCCAATTGATTGATAGATAGATAGATAGATAGATAGATAGATAGCGATTTATCTATAGATCGATCTATCTATCTCAGTGTGGACATCCAGGGGTCTCACGGCTGAGGTTACCTGGGGAGGGTACTGTGGGAGTCCGCATTGGTGTTCACTAACAAGAAAATTGGCGCCAGATCGACAAAAGGAACGTAAAATTCCAGTTCCTTTTGGTTTGATCCCAATCTTCTCTGTATCGTTCCAATTTCAGTTCCTTTTGGTTTGATTCCAATCTTCTCTGTATCGTTCCAATTTCACTTCCTATTGGTTTGATTCCAATCTCCTCTGTATCGTTCCAATTTCACTTCCTAGGATCCCAATCTTCATGTGTAGCAGAAGCTGACACAGGAGCACCCTGGCTTGACCAAATATATAAGGGTCTCAGTCTGGACATCCATGAGTCTCACGGTTGAGGTTACTTGGGGAGGGTACTGTGGGAATACTCATTGGTGTTCACTAACAAGAAAATTGACCCTGGCTTGCTTGCTTGCTTGCTAGCAAGCTAGCAAGATAGATAGATAGATAGATAGATAGATAGATAGATAGATAGATAGATAGATAGATAGATAGATAGATAGATAGATAGATAGATAGATAGATAGATAGATAGATAGATAGATAGATAGCTATATCAGTCTGGACATCCATGAGCCACACGGTTGCGCATTGGTGAAACTGTGGGAGTGTCCTCGTTGCTGGAATTCCACTTCCTAAGTTTGCTCCCAATCTTCTCTGTATCGTTCCAATTTCAGTTCCTCCCAATCTTCACTGTATCGTTCCAATTTCAGTTCCTATGATCCCAATCTTCTCTGTATCGTTCCAATTTCACTTCCTATGATCCCAATCTTCACTGTATCGTTCCAATTTCACTTCCTATGATCCCAATCTTCACTGTATCGTTCCAATTTCAGTTCCTATGATCCCAATCTTCTCTGTATCGTTCCAATTTCAGTTCCTATGATCCCAATCTTCTCTGTATCGTTCCAATTTCACTTCCTATGATCCCAATCTTCACTGTATCGTTCCAATTTCAGTTCCTATGATCCCAATCTTCACTGTATCGTTCCAATTGATTGATTGATAGATAGATAGATAGATAGATAGCGATTTATCTATAGATCGATCTATCTATCTCAGTGTGGACATCCAGGGGTCTCACGGCTGAGGTTACCTGGGGAGGGTACTGTGGGAGTCCGCATTGGTGTTCACTAACAAGAAAATTGGCGCCAGATCGACAAAAGGAACGTAAAATTTCAGTTCCTTTTGGTTTGATCCCAATCTTCTCTGTATCGTTCCAATTTCAGTTCCTTTTGGTTTCATTCCAATCTTCTCTGTATCGTTCCAATTTCACTTCCTATTGGTTTGATTCCAATCTCCTCTGTATCGTTCCAATTTCACTTCCTAGGATCCCAATCTTCATGTGTAGCAGAAGCTGACACAGGAGCACCCTGGCTTGACCAAATATATAAGGGTCTCAGTCTGGACATCCATGAGTCTCACGGTTGAGGTTACTTGGGGAGGGTACTGTGGGAGTAGTCATTGGTGTTCACTAACAAGAAAATTGACCCTGGCTTGCTTGCTTGCTTGCTTGCTTGCTAGATAGATAGATAGATAGATAGATAGATAGATAGATAGATAGATAGATAGATAGATAGATAGATAGATAGATAGATAGATAGATAGATAGATAGATAGATAGATAGATAGATAGATAGATAGATATATCAGTCTGGACATCCATGAGCCACACGGTTGCGCATTGGTGAAACTGTGGGAGTGTCCTCGTTGCTGGAATTCCACTTCCTAAGTTTGCTCCCAATCTTCTCTGTATCGTTCCAATTTCAGTTCCTCCCAATCTTCACTGTATCGTTCCAATTTCAGTTCCTATGATCCCAATCTTCTCTGTATCGTTCCAATTTCACTTCCTATGATCCCAATCTTCACTGTATCGTTCCAATTTCAGTTCCTATGATCCCAATCTTCACTGTATCGTTCCAATTTCAGTTCCTATGATCCCAATCTTCACTGTATCGTTCCAATTTCAGTTCCTCCCAATCTTCACTGTATCGTTCCAATTTCAGTTCCTATGATCCCAATCTTCTCTGTATCGTTCCAATTTCACTTCCTATGATCCCAATCTTCACTGTATCGTTCCAATTTCAGTTCCTATGATCCCAATCTTCACTGTATCGTTCCAATTTCAGTTCCTATGATCCCAATCTTCACTGTATCGTTCCAATTTCAGTTCCTATGATCCCAATCTTCTCTGTATCGTTCCAATTTCACTTCCTATGATCCCAATCTTCACTGTATCGTTCCAATTTCAGTTCCTATGATCCCAATCTTCACTGTATCGTTCCAATTTATTGATTGATAGATAGATAGATAGATAGATAGATAGATAGATAGATAGATAGCGATTTATCTATAGATCGATCTATCTATCTCAGTGTGGACATCCAGGGGTCTCACGGCTGAGGTTACCTGGGGAGGGTACTGTGGGAGTCCGCATTGGTGTTCACTAACAAGAAAATTGGCGCCAGATCGACAAAAGGAACGTAAAATTTCAGTTCCTTTTGGTTTGATCCCAATCTTCTCTGTATCGTTCCAATTTCAGTTCCTTTTGGTTTGATTCCAATCTTCTCTGTATCGTTCCAATTTCACTTCCTATTGGTTTGATTCCAATCTTCTCTGTATCGTTCCAATTTCACTTCCTATGATCCCAATCTTCATGTGCAGCAGAAGCTGACACAGGAGCACCCTGGCTTGACCAAATATATAAGGGTCTCAGTCTGGACATCCATGAGTATCACGGTTGAGGTTACTTGGGGAGGGTACTGTGAGAGTACGCATTGGTGTTCACTAACAAGAAAATTGACCCTGGCTTGCTTGCTTGCTTGATAGATAGATAGATAGATAGATAGATAGATAGATAGTGATTTATCTATAGATCGATCTATCTATCTCAGTGTGGACATCCAGGGGTCTCACGGCTGAGGTTACCTGGGGAGGGTACTGTGGGAGTCCGCATTGGTGTTCACTAACAAGAAAATTGGCGCCAGATCGACAAAAGGAACGTAAAATTTCAGTTCCTTTTGGTTTGATCCCAATCTTCTCTGTATCGTTCCAATTTCAGTTCCTTTTGGTTTGATTCCAATCTTCTCTGTATCGTTCCAATTTCACTTCCTATTGGTTTGATTCCAATCTCCTCTGTATCGTTCCAATTTCACTTCCTAGGATCCCAATCTTCATGTGTAGCAGAAGCTGACACAGGAGCACCCTGGCTTGACCAAATATATAAGGGTCTCAGTCTGGACATCCATGAGTCTCACGGTTGAGGTTACTTGGGGAGGGTACTGTGGGAGTACTCATTGGTGTTCACTAACAAGAAAATTGACCCTGGCTTGCTTGCTTGATAGATAGATAGATAGATAGATAGATAGATAGATAGATAGATAGATAGATAGATAGATAGATAGATAGATAGATAGATAGATAGATAGATAGATAGATAGATAGATAGATAGATAGATAGATATATCAGTCTGGACATCCATGAGCCACACGGTTGCGCATTGGTGAAACTGTGGGAGTGTCCTCGTTGCTGGAATTCCACTTCCTAAGTTTGCTCCCAATCTTCTCTGTATCGTTCCAATTTCAGTTCCTCCCAATCTTCACTGTATCGTTCCAATTTCAGTTCCTATGATCCCAATCTTCTCTGTATCGTTCCAATTTCACTTCCTATGATCCCAATCTTCACTGTATCGTTCCAATTTCAGTTCCTATGATCCCAATCTTCACTGTATCGTTCCAATTTCAGTTCCTATGATCCCAATCTTCACTGTATCGTTCCAATTGATTGATTGATAGATAGATAGATAGATAGATAGATAGATAGATAGATAGATAGATAGATAGATAGCGATTTATCTATAGATCGATCTATCTATCTCAGTGTGGACATCCAGGGGTCTCACGGCTGAGGTTACCTGGGGAGGGTACTGTGGGAGTCCGCATTGGTGTTCACTAACAAGAAAATTGGCGCCAGATCGACAAAAGGAACGTAAAATTTCAGTTCCTTTTGGTTTGATTCCAATCTCCTCTGTATCGTTCCAATTTCACTTCCTAGGATCCCAATCTTCATGTGTAGCAGAAGCTGACACAGGAGCACCCTGGCTTGACCAAATATATAAGGGTCTCAGTCTGGACATCCATGAGTCTCACGGTTGAGGTTACTTGGGGAGGGTACTGTGGGAGTACTCATTGGTGTTCACTAACAAGAAAATTGACCCTGGCTTGCTTGCTTGCTTGCTTGATAGATAGATAGATAGATAGATAGATAGATAGATAGATAGATAGATAGATAGATAGATAGATAGATAGATAGATAGATAGATAGATAGATAGATAGATAGATAGATAGATAGATAGATAGATAGATAGCTATATCAGTCTGGACATCCATGAGCCACACGGTTGCGCATTGGTGAAACTGTGGGAGTGTCCTCGTTGCTGGAATTCCACTTCCTAAGTTTGCTCCCAATCTTCTCTGTATCGTTCCAATTTCAGTTCCTCCCAATCTTCACTGTATCGTTCCAATTTCAGTTCCTATGATCCCAATCTTCTCTGTATCGTTCCAATTTCACTTCCTATGATCCCAATCTTCACTGTATCGTTCCAATTTCACTTCCTATGATCCCAATCTTCACTGTATCGTTCCAATTTCAGTTCCTATGATCCCAATCTTCTCTGTATCGTTCCAATTTCAGTTCCTATGATCCCAATCTTCTCTGTATCGTTCCAATTTCACTTCCTATGATCCCAATCTTCACTGTATCGTTCCAATTTCAGTTCCTATGATCCCAATCTTCACTGTATCGTTCCAATTGATTGATTGATAGATAGATAGATAGATAGATAGCGATTTATCTATAGATCGATCTATCTATCTCAGTGTGGACATCCAGGGGTCTCACGGCTGAGGTTACCTGGGGAGGGTACTGTGGGAGTCCGCATTGGTGTTCACTAACAAGAAAATTGGCGCCAGATCGACAAAAGGAACGTAAAATTTCAGTTCCTTTTGGTTTGATCCCAATCTTCTCTGTATCGTTCCAATTTCAGTTCCTTTTGGTTTCATTCCAATCTTCTCTGTATCGTTCCAATTTCACTTCCTATTGGTTTGATTCCAATCTCCTCTGTATCGTTCCAATTTCACTTCCTAGGATCCCAATCTTCATGTGTAGCAGAAGCTGACACAGGAGCACCCTGGCTTGACCAAATATATAAGGGTCTCAGTCTGGACATCCATGAGTCTCACGGTTGAGGTTACTTGGGGAGGGTACTGTGGGAGTAGTCATTGGTGTTCACTAACAAGAAAATTGACCCTGGCTTGCTTGCTTGCTAGCTAGATAGATAGATAGATAGATAGATAGATAGATAGATAGATAGATAGATAGATAGATAGATAGATAGATAGATAGATAGATAGATAGATAGATAGATAGATAGATAGATAGATTAGATAGATAGATAGATAGATAGATAGATAGATAGATAGATAAGATAGATATATCAGTCTGGACATCCATGAGCCACACGGTTGCGCATTGGTGAAACTGTGGGAGTGTCCTCGTTGCTGGAATTCCACTTCCTAAGTTTGCTCCCAATCTTCTCTGTATCGTTCCAATTTCAGTTCCTCCCAATCTTCACTGTATCGTTCCAATTTCAGTTCCTATGATCCCAATCTTCTCTGTATCGTTCCAATTTCACTTCCTATGATCCCAATCTTCACTGTATCGTTCCAATTTCAGTTCCTATGATCCCAATCTTCACTGTATCGTTCCAATTTCAGTTCCTATGATCCCAATCTTCACTGTATCGTTCCAATTTCAGTTCCTCCCAATCTTCACTGTATCGTTCCAATTTCAGTTCCTATGATCCCAATCTTCTCTGTATCGTTCCAATTTCACTTCCTATGATCCCAATCTTCACTGTATCGTTCCAATTTCAGTTCCTATGATCCCAATCTTCACTGTATCGTTCCAATTTCAGTTCCTATGATCCCAATCTTCACTGTATCGTTCCAATTTCAGTTCCTATGATCCCAATCTTCTCTGTATCGTTCCAATTTCACTTCCTATGATCCCAATCTTCACTGTATCGTTCCAATTTCAGTTCCTATGATCCCAATCTTCACTGTATCGTTCCAATTTATTGATTGATAGATAGATAGATAGATAGATAGATAGATAGATAGATAGCGATTTATCTATAGATCGATCTATCTATCTCAGTGTGGACATCCAGGGGTCTCACGGCTGAGGTTACCTGGGGAGGGTACTGTGGGAGTCCGCATTGGTGTTCACTAACAAGAAAATTGGCGCCAGATCGACAAAAGGAACGTAAAATTTCAGTTCCTTTTGGTTTGATCCCAATCTTCTCTGTATCGTTCCAATTTCAGTTCCTTTTGGTTTGATTCCAATCTTCTCTGTATCGTTCCAATTTCACTTCCTATTGGTTTGATTCCAATCTTCTCTGTATCGTTCCAATTTCACTTCCTATGATCCCAATCTTCATGTGCAGCAGAAGCTGACACAGGAGCACCCTGGCTTGACCAAATATATAAGGGTCTCAGTCTGGACATCCATGAGTATCACGGTTGAGGTTACTTGGGGAGGGTACTGTGAGAGTACGCATTGGTGTTCACTAACAAGAAAATTGACCCTGGCTTGCTTGCTTGCTTGATAGATAGATAGATAGATAGATAGATAGATAGATAGTGATTTATCTATAGATCGATCTATCTATCTCAGTGTGGACATCCAGGGGTCTCACGGCTGAGGTTACCTGGGGAGGGTACTGTGGGAGTCCGCATTGGTGTTCACTAACAAGAAAATTGGCGCCAGATCGACAAAAGGAACGTAAAATTTCAGTTCCTTTTGGTTTGATCCCAATCTTCTCTGTATCGTTCCAATTTCAGTTCCTTTTGGTTTGATTCCAATCTTCTCTGTATCGTTCCAATTTCACTTCCTATTGGTTTGATTCCAATCTCCTCTGTATCGTTCCAATTTCACTTCCTAGGATCCCAATCTTCATGTGTAGCAGAAGCTGACACAGGAGCACCCTGGCTTGACCAAATATATAAGGGTCTCAGTCTGGACATCCATGAGTCTCACGGTTGAGGTTACTTGGGGAGGGTACTGTGGGAGTACTCATTGGTGTTCACTAACAAGAAAATTGACCCTGGCTTGCTTGCTTGATTGATAGATAGATAGATAGATAGATAGATAGATAGATAGATAGATAGATAGATAGATAGATAGATAGATAGATAGATAGATAGATAGATAGATAGATAGATAGATAGATAGATAGATAGATAGATAGATAGATAGATAGATAGATATATCAGTCTGGACATCCATGAGCCACACGGTTGCGCATTGGTGAAACTGTGGGAGTGTCCTCGTTGCTGGAATTCCACTTCCTAAGTTTGCTCCCAATCTTCTCTGTATCGTTCCAATTTCAGTTCCTCCCAATCTTCACTGTATCGTTCCAATTTCAGTTCCTATGATCCCAATCTTCTCTGTATCGTTCCAATTTCACTTCCTATGATCCCAATCTTCACTGTATCGTTCCAATTTCAGTTCCTATGATCCCAATCTTCACTGTATCGTTCCAATTTCAGTTCCTATGATCCCAATCTTCACTGTATCGTTCCAATTGATTGATTGATAGATAGATAGATAGATAGATAGATAGATAGATAGATAGATAGATAGATAGCGATTTATCTATAGATCGATCTATCTATCTCAGTGTGGACATCCAGGGGTCTCACGGCTGAGGTTACCTGGGGAGGGTACTGTGGGAGTCCGCATTGGTGTTCACTAACAAGAAAATTGGCGCCAGATCGACAAAAGGAACGTAAAATTTCAGTTCCTTTTGGTTTGATTCCAATCTCCTCTGTATCGTTCCAATTTCACTTCCTAGGATCCCAATCTTCATGTGTAGCAGAAGCTGACACAGGAGCACCCTGGCTTGACCAAATATATAAGGGTCTCAGTCTGGACATCCATGAGTCTCACGGTTGAGGTTACTTGGGGAGGGTACTGTGGGAGTACTCATTGGTGTTCACTAACAAGAAAATTGACCCTGGCTTGCTTGCTTGATAGATAGATAGATAGATAGATAGATAGATAGATAGATAGATAGATAGATAGATAGATAGATCAGTCTGGACATCCATGAGCCACACGGTTGCGCATTGGTGAAACTGTGGGAGTGTCCTCGTTGCTGGAATTCCACTTCCTAAGTTTGCTCCCAATCTTCTCTGTATCGTTCCAATTTCAGTTCCTCCCAATCTTCACTGTATCGTTCCAATTTCAGTTCCTATGATCCCAATCTTCTCTGTATCGTTCCAATTTCACTTCCTATGATCCCAATCTTCACTGTATCGTTCCAATTTCAGTTCCTATGATCCCAATCTTCACTGTATCGTTCCAATTTCAGTTCCTATGATCCCAATCTTCTCTGTATCGTTCCAATTTCAGTTCCTATGATCCCAATCTTCTCTGTATCGTTCCAATTTCACTTCCTATGATCCCAATCTTCACTGTATCGTTCCAATTTCAGTTCCTATGATCCCAATCTTCACTGTATCGTTTCAATTGATTGATTGATAAATAGATAGATAGATAGATAGCGATTTATCTATAGATCGATCTATCTATCTCAGTGTGGACATCCAGGGGTCTCACGGCTGAGGTTACCTGGGGAGGGTACTGTGGGAGTCCGCATTGGTGTTCACTAACAAGAAAATTGGCGCCAGATCGACAAAAGGAACGTAAAATTTCAGTTCCTTTTGGTTTGATCCCAATCTTCTCTGTATCGTTCCAATTTCAGTTCCTTTTGGTTTGATTCCAATCTTCTCTGTATCGTTCCAATTTCACTTCCTATTGGTTTGATTCCAATCTCCTCTGTATCGTTCCAATTTCACTTCCTAGGATCCCAATCTTCATGTGTAGCAGAAGCTGACACAGGAGCACCCTGGCTTGACCAAATATATAAGGGTCTCAGTCTGGACATCCATGAGTCTCACGGTTGAGGTTACTTGGGGAGGGTACTGTGGGAGTAGTCATTGGTGTTCACTAACAAGAAAATTGACCCTGGCTTGCTTGCTTGCTTGCCTGCCTGCCTGCCTGCCTGCCTGCCTGCCTGCCTGCCTGCCTGCCTGCCTGCCTGCCTGCCTGCCTGCCTGCCTGCCTGCCAGACAGACAGACAGACAGACAGACAGACAGACAGACAGACAGACAGACAGACAGACAGACAGACAGACAGACAGACAGACAGACAGACAGACAGACAGACAGACAGACAGACAGACAGACAGACAGACAGACAGACAGACAGACAGACAGACAGACAGACAGACAGACAGACAGACAGACAGACAGATAGATAGCTATATCAGTCTGGACATCCATGAGCCACACGGTTGCGCATTGGTGAAACTGTGGGAGTGTCCTCGTTGCTGGAATTCCACTTCCTAAGTTTGCTCCCAATCTTCTCTGTATCGTTCCAATTCAGTTCCTCCCAATCTTCACTGTATCGTTCCAATTTCAGTTCCTATGATCCCAATCTTCTCTGTATCGTTCCAATTTCACTTCCTATGATCCCAATCTTCACTGTATCGTTCCAATTTCAGTTCCTATGATCCCAATCTTCACTGTATCGTTCCAATTGATTGATTGATAGATAGATAGATAGATAGATAGATAGCGATTTATCTATAGATCGATCTATCTATCTCAGTGTGGACATCCAGGGGTCTCACGGCTGAGGTTACCTGGGGAGGGTACTGTGGGAGTCCGCATTGGTGTTCACTAACAAGAAAATTGGCGCCAGATCGACAAAAGGAACGTAAAATTTCAGTTCCTTTTGGTTTGATCCCAATCTTCTCTGTATCGTTCCAATTTCAGTTCCTTTTGGTTTCATTCCAATCTTCTCTGTATCGTTCCAATTTCACTTCCTATTGGTTTGATTCCAATCTCCTCTGTATCGTTCCAATTTCACTTCCTAGGATCCCAATCTTCATGTGTAGCAGAAGCTGACACAGGAGCACCCTGGCTTGACCAAATATATAAGGGTCTCAGTCTGGACATCCATGAGTCTCACGGTTGAGGTTACTTGGGGAGGGTACTGTGGGAGTAGTCATTGGTGTTCACTAACAAGAAAATTGACCCTGGCTTGCTTGCTTGCTTGCTTGCTAGCTAGATAGATAGATAGATAGATAGATAGATAGATAGATAGATCAGTCTGGACATCCATGATTCACACGGTTGCGCATTGGTGAAACTGTGGGAGTGTCCTCGTTGCTGGAATTCCACTTCCTAGGTTTGCTCCCAATCTTCTCTGTATCGTTCCAATTTCAGTTCCTCCCAATCTTCACTGTATCGTTCCAATTTCAGTTCCTATGATCCCAATCTTCTCTGTATCGTTCCAATTTCACTTCCTATGATCCCAATCTTCACTGTATCGTTCCAATTTCAGTTCCTATGATCCCAATCTTCACTGTATCGTTCCAATTTCAGTTCCTATGATCCCAATCTTCTCTGTATCGTTCCAATTTCAGTTCCTATGATCCCAATCTTCTCTGTATCGTTCCAATTTCACTTCCTATGATCCCAATCTTCACTGTATCGTTCCAATTTCAGTTCCTATGATCCCAATCTTCACTGTATCGTTCCAATTGATTGATTGATAGATAGATAGATAGATAGATAGCGATTTATCTATAGATCGATCTATCTATCTCAGTGTGGACATCCAGGGGTCTCACGGCTGAGGTTACCTGGGGAGGGTACTGTGGGAGTCCGCATTGGTGTTCACTAACAAGAAAATTGGCGCCAGATCGACAAAAGGAACGTAAAATTTCAGTTCCTTTTGGTTTGATCCCAATCTTCTCTGTATCGTTCCAATTTCAGTTCCTTTTGGTTTCATTCCAATCTTCTCTGTATCGTTCCAATTTCACTTCCTATTGGTTTGATTCCAATCTCCTCTGTATCGTTCCAATTTCACTTCCTAGGATCCCAATCTTCATGTGTAGCAGAAGCTGACACAGGAGCACCCTGGCTTGACCAAATATATAAGGGTCTCAGTCTGGACATCCATGAGTCTCACGGTTGAGGTTACTTGGGGAGGGTACTGTGGGAGTAGTCATTGGTGTTCACTAACAAGAAAATTGACCCTGGCTTGCTTGCTTGCTTGCTAGATAGATAGATAGATAGATAGATAGATAGATAGATCAGTCTGGACATCCATGAGCCACACTGTTGCGCATTGGTGAAACTGTGGGAGTGTCCTCGTTGCTGGAATTCCACTTCCTAAGTTTGCTCCCAATCTTCTCGGTATCGTTCCAATTTCAGTTCCTCCCAATCTTCACTGTATCGTTCCAATTTCAGTTCCTATGATCCCAATCTTCTCTGTATCGTTCCAATTTCACTTCCTATGATCCCAATCTTCACTGTATCGTTCCAATTTCAGTTCCTATGATCCCAATCTTCTCTGTATCGTTCCAATTTCACTTCCTATGATCCCAATCTTCACTGTATCGTTCCAATTTCAGTTCCTATGATCCCAATCTTCACTGTATCGTTCCAATTGATTGATTGATAGATAGATAGATAGATAGATAGATAGCGATTTATCTATAGATCGATCTATCTATCTCAGTGTGGACATCCAGGGGTCTCACGGCTGAGGTTACCTGGGGAGGGTACTGTGGGAGTCCGCATTGGTGTTCACTAACAAGAAAATTGGCGCCAGATCGACAAAAGGAACGTAAAATTTCAGTTCCTTTTGGTTTGATCCCAATCTTCTCTGTATCGTTCCAATTTCAGTTCCTTTTGGTTTGATTCCAATCTTCTCTGTATCGTTCCAATTTCACTTCCTAGGATCCCAATCTTCATGTGTAGCAGAAGCTGACACAGGAGCACCCTGGCTTGACCAAATATATAAGGGTCTCAGTCTGGACATCCATGAGTCTCACGGTTGAGGTTACTTGGGGAGGGTACTGTGGGAGTAGTCATTGGTGTTCACTAACAAGAAAATTGACCCTGGCTTGCCTGCCTGCCTGCCTGCCTGACAGACAGACAGACAGACAGACAGACAGACAGACAGATAGATAGCTATATCAGTCTGGACATCCATGAGCCACACGGTTGCGCATTGGTGAAACTGTGGGAGTGTCCTCGTTGCTGGAATTCCACTTCCTAAGTTTGCTCCCAATCTTCTCTGTATCGTTCCAATTTCAGTTCCTCCCAATCTTCACTGTATCGTTCCAATTTCAGTTCCTATGATCCCAATCTTCTCTGTATCGTTCCAATTTCACTTCCTATGATCCCAATCTTCACTGTATCGTTCCAATTTCAGTTCCTATGATCCCAATCTTCTCTGTATCGTTCCAATTTCACTTCCTATGATCCCAATCTTCACTGTATCGTTCCAATTTCAGTTCCTATGATCCCAATCTTCACTGTATCGTTCCAATTGATTGATTGATAGATAGATAGATAGATAGATAGCGATTTATCTATAGATCGATCTATCTATCTCAGTGTGGACATCCAGGGGTCTCACGGCTGAGGTTACCTGGGGAGGGTACTGTGGGAGTCCGCATTGGTGTTCACTAACAAGAAAATTGGCGCCAGATCGACAAAAGGAACGTAAAATTTCAGTTCCTTTTGGTTTGATCCCAATCTTCTCTGTATCGTTCCAATTTCAGTTCCTTTTGGTTTCATTCCAATCTTCTCTGTATCGTTCCAATTTCACTTCCTATTGGTTTGATTCCAATCTCCTCTGTATCGTTCCAATTTCACTTCCTAGGATCCCAATCTTCATGTGTAGCAGAAGCTGACACAGGAGCACCCTGGCTTGACCAAATATATAAGGGTCTCAGTCTGGACATCCATGAGTCTCACGGTTGAGGTTACTTGGGGAGGGTACTGTGGGAGTAGTCATTGGTGTTCACTAACAAGAAAATTGACCCTGGCTTGCTTGCTTGCTTGCTTGCTAGCTAGATAGATAGATAGATAGATAGATAGATAGATAGATAGATAGATAGATAGATAGATAGATCAGTCTGGACATCCATGAGCCACACGGTTGCGCATTGGTGAAACTGTGGGAGTGTCCTCGTTGCTGGAATTCCACTTCCTAAGTTTGCTCCCAATCTTCTCTGTATCGTTCCAATTTCAGTTCCTCCCAATCTTCACTGTATCGTTCCAATTTCAGTTCCTATGATCCCAATCTTCTCTGTATCGTTCCAATTTCACTTCCTATGATCCCAATCTTCACTGTATCGTTCCAATTTCAGTTCCTATGATCCCAATCTTCTCTGTATCGTTCCAATTTCAGTTCCTATGATCCCAATCTTCTCTGTATCGTTCCAATTTCACTTCCTATGATCCCAATCTTCACTGTATCGTTCCAATTTCAGTTCCTATGATCCCAATCTTCACTGTATCGTTTCAATTGATTGATTGATAGATAGATAGATAGATAGATAGATAGATAGCGATTTATCTATAGATCGATCTATCTATCTCAGTGTGGACATCCAGGGGTCTCACGGCTGAGGTTACCTGGGGAGGGTACTGTGGGAGTCCGCATTGGTGTTCACTAACAAG
>NC_136795.1:50528486-50545986 GCF_951216825.1 Electrona antarctica
TCCAATTTCAGTTCCTATGATCCCAATCTTCTCTGTATCGTTCCAATTTCACTTCCTATGATCCCAATCTTCACTGTATCGTTCCAATTTCAGTTCCTATGATCCCAATCTTCACTGTATCGTTCCAATTGATTGATTGATAGATAGATAGATAGATAGATAGCGATTTATCTATAGATCGATCTATCTATCTCAGTGTGGACATCCAGGGGTCTCACGGCTGAGGTTACCTGGGGAGGGTACTGTGGGAGTCCGCATTGGTGTTCACTAACAAGAAAATTGGCGCCAGATCGACAAAAGGAACGTAAAATTTCAGTTCCTTTTGGTTTGATCCCAATCTTCTCTGTATCGTTCCAATTTCAGTTCCTTTTGGTTTCATTCCAATCTTCTCTGTATCGTTCCAATTTCACTTCCTATTGGTTTGATTCCAATCTCCTCTGTATCGTTCCAATTTCACTTCCTAGGATCCCAATCTTCATGTGTAGCAGAAGCTGACACAGGAGCACCCTGGCTTGACCAAATATATAAGGGTCTCAGTCTGGACATCCATGAGTCTCACGGTTGAGGTTACTTGGGGAGGGTACTGTGGGAGTAGTCATTGGTGTTCACTAACAAGAAAATTGACCCTTGCTTGCTTGCCTGCCTGCCTGCCTGCCTGCCTGCCTGCCTGCCTGCCTGCCTGCCTGCCTGCCTGCCTGCCTGCCTGCCTGCCTGCCTGCCTGCCTGCCTGCCTGCCTGCCTGCCTGCCTGCCTGCCTGCCTGCCTGCCTGCCTGCCTGCCTGCCTGCCTGCCTGCCTGCCTGCCTGCCTGCCTGCCTGCCTGCCTGCCTGCCTGCCTGCCTGCCTGCCTGCCTGCCTGCCTGCCTGCCTGCCTGCCTGCCTGCCTGCCTGCCTGCCTGCCTGCCTGCCTGCCTGCCTGCCTGCCTGCCTGCCTGCCTGCCTGCCTGCCTGCCTGCCTGCCTGCCTGCCTGCCTGCCTGCCTGCCTGACTGACTGACTGACTGACTGACTGACTGACTGACTGACTGACTGACTGACTGACTGACTGACTGACTGACAGACAGACAGACAGACAGACAGACAGACAGACAGACAGATAGATAGCTATATCAGTCTGGACATCCATGAGCCACACGGTTGCGCATTGGTGAAACTGTGGGAGTGTCCTCGTTGCTGGAATTCCACTTCCTAAGTTTGCTCCCAATCTTCTCTGTATCGTTCCAATTTCAGTTCCTCCCAATCTTCACTGTATCGTTCCAATTTCAGTTCCTATGATCCCAATCTTCTCTGTATCGTTCCAATTTCACTTCCTATGATCCCAATCTTCACTGTATCGTTCCAATTTCAGTTCCTATGATCCCAATCTTCTCTGTATCGTTCCAATTTCACTTCCTATGATCCCAATCTTCACTGTATCGTTCCAATTTCAGTTCCTATGATCCCAATCTTCACTGTATCGTTCCAATTGATTGATTGATAGATAGATAGATAGATAGATAGATAGCGATTTATCTATAGATCGATCTATCTATCTCAGTGTGGACATCCAGGGGTCTCACGGCTGAGGTTACCTGGGGAGGGTACTGTGGGAGTCCGCATTGGTGTTCACTAACAAGAAAATTGGCGCCAGATCGACAAAAGGAACGTAAAATTTCAGTTCCTTTTGGTTTGATCCCAATCTTCTCTGTATCGTTCCAATTTCAGTTCCTTTTGGTTTCATTCCAATCTTCTCTGTATCGTTCCAATTTCACTTCCTATTGGTTTGATTCCAATCTCCTCTGTATCGTTCCAATTTCACTTCCTAGGATCCCAATCTTCATGTGTAGCAGAAGCTGAGACAGGAGCACCCTGGCTTGACCAAATATATAAGGGTCTCAGTCTGGACATCCATGAGTCTCACGGTTGAGGTTACTTGGGGAGGGTACTGTGGGAGTAGTCATTGGTGTTCACTAACAAGAAAATTGACCCTGGCTTGCTTGCTTGCTTGCTTGCTTGCTAGCTAGATAGATAGATAGATAGATAGATAGATAGATAGATAGATAGATAGATAGATCAGTCTGGACATCCATGAGCCACACGGTTGCGCATTGGTGAAACTGTGGGAGTGTCCTCGTTGCTGGAATTCCACTTCCTAAGTTTGCTCCCAATCTTCTTTGTATCGTTCCAATTTCAGTTCCTCCCAATCTTCACTGTATCGTTCCAATTTCAGTTCCTATGATCCCAATCTTCTCTGTATCGTTCCAATTTCACTTCCTATGATCCCAATCTTCACTGTATCGTTCCAATTTCAGTTCCTATGATCCCAATCTTCTCTGTATCGTTCCAATTTCAGTTCCTATGATCCCAATCTTCTCTGTATCGTTCCAATTTCACTTCCTATGATCCCAATCTTCACTGTATCGTTCCAATTTCAGTTCCTATGATCCCAATCTTCACTGTATCGTTTCAATTGATTGATTGATAGATAGATAGATAGATAGATAGATAGATAGATAGCGATTTATCTATAGATCGATCTATCTATCTCAGTGTGGACATCCAGGGGTCTCACGGCTGAGGTTACCTGGGGAGGGTACTGTGGGAGTCCGCATTGGTGTTCACTAACAAGAAAATTGGCGCCAGATCGACAAAAGGAACGTAAAATTTCAGTTCCTTTTGGTTTGATCCCAATCTTCTCTGTATCGTTCCAATTTCAGTTCCTTTTGGTTTGATTCCAATCTTCTCTGTATCGTTCCAATTTCACTTCCTATTGGTTTGATTCCAATCTCCTCTGTATCGTTCCAATTTCACTTCCTAGGATCCCAATCTTCATGTGTAGCAGAAGCTGACACAGGAGCACCCTGGCTTGACCAAATATATAAGGGTCTCAGTCTGGACATCCATGAGTCTCACGGTTGAGGTTACTTGGGGAGGGTACTGTGGGAGTAGTCATTGGTGTTCACTAACAAGAAAATTGACCCTGGCTTGCCTGCCTGCCTGCCTGCCTGCCTGCCTGCCTGCCTGCCTGCCTGCCTGCCAGACAGACAGACAGACAGACAGACAGACAGACAGACAGACAGACAGACAGACAGACAGACAGACAGACAGACAGACAGACAGACAGACAGACAGACAGACAGACAGACAGACAGACAGACAGACAGACAGACAGACAGACAGACAGACAGACAGACAGACAGACAGACAGACAGACAGACAGACAGACAGACAGACAGACAGACAGACAGACAGACAGACAGACAGATAGCTATATCAGTCTGGACATCCATGAGCCACACGGTTGCGCATTGGTGAAACTGTGGGAGTGTCCTCGTTGCTGGAATTCCACTTCCTAAGTTTGCTCCCAATCTTCTCTGTATCGTTCCAATTTCAGTTCCTCCCAATCTTCACTGTATCGTTCCAATTTCAGTTCCTATGATCCCAATCTTCTCTGTATCGTTCCAATTTCACTTCCTATGATCCCAATCTTCACTGTATCGTTCCAATTTCAGTTCCTATGATCCCAATCTTCTCTGTATCGTTCCAATTTCACTTCCTATGATCCCAATCTTCACTGTATCGTTCCAATTTCAGTTCCTATGATCCCAATCTTCACTGTATCGTTCCAATTGATTGATTGATAGATAGATAGATAGATAGATAGATAGCGATTTATCTATAGATCGATCTATCTATCTCAGTGTGGACATCCAGGGGTCTCACGGCTGAGGTTACCTGGGGAGGGTACTGTGGGAGTCCGCATTGGTGTTCACTAACAAGAAAATTGGCGCCAGATCGACAAAAGGAACGTAAAATTTCAGTTCCTTTTGGTTTGATCCCAATCTTCTCTGTATCGTTCCAATTTCAGTTCCTTTTGGTTTCATTCCAATCTTCTCTGTATCGTTCCAATTTCACTTCCTATTGGTTTGATTCCAATCTCCTCTGTATCGTTCCAATTTCACTTCCTAGGATCCCAATCTTCATGTGTAGCAGAAGCTGAGACAGGAGCACCCTGGCTTGACCAAATATATAAGGGTCTCAGTCTGGACATCCATGAGTCTCACGGTTGAGGTTACTTGGGGAGGGTACTGTGGGAGTAGTCATTGGTGTTCACTAACAAGAAAATTGACCCTGGCTTGCTTGCTTGCTTGCTTGCTTGCTAGCTAGCTAGATAGATAGATAGATAGATAGATAGATAGATAGATAGATAGATAGATAGATCAGTCTGGACATCCATGAGCCACACGGTTGCGCATTGGTGAAACTGTGGGAGTGTCCTCGTTGCTGGAATTCCACTTCCTAAGTTTGCTCCCAATCTTCTTTGTATCGTTCCAATTTCAGTTCCTCCCAATCTTCACTGTATCGTTCCAATTTCAGTTCCTATGATCCCAATCTTCTCTGTATCGTTCCAATTTCACTTCCTATGATCCCAATCTTCACTGTATCGTTCCAATTTCAGTTCCTATGATCCCAATCTTCTCTGTATCGTTCCAATTTCAGTTCCTATGATCCCAATCTTCTCTGTATCGTTCCAATTTCACTTCCTATGATCCCAATCTTCACTGTATCGTTCCAATTTCAGTTCCTATGATCCCAATCTTCACTGTATCGTTTCAATTGATTGATTGATAGATAGATAGATAGATAGATAGATAGCGATTTATCTATAGATCGATCTATCTATCTCAGTGTGGACATCCAGGGGTCTCACGGCTGAGGTTACCTGGGGAGGGTACTGTGGGAGTCCGCATTGGTGTTCACTAACAAGAAAATTGGCGCCAGATCGACAAAAGGAACGTAAAATTTCAGTTCCTTTTGGTTTGATCCCAATCTTCTCTGTATCGTTCCAATTTCAGTTCCTTTTGGTTTGATTCCAATCTTCTCTGTATCGTTCCAATTTCACTTCCTATTGGTTTGATTCCAATCTCCTCTGTATCGTTCCAATTTCACTTCCTAGGATCCCAATCTTCATGTGTAGCAGAAGCTGACACAGGAGCACCCTGGCTTGACCAAATATATAAGGGTCTCAGTCTGGACATCCATGAGTCTCACGGTTGAGGTTACTTGGGGAGGGTACTGTGGGAGTAGTCATTGGTGTTCACTAACAAGAAAATTGACCCTGGCTTGCTTGCTTGCTTGCTAGCTAGATAGATAGATAGATAGATAGATAGATAGATAGATAGATAGATCAGTCTGGACATCCATGAGCCACACGGTTGCGCATTGGTGAAACTGTGGGAGTGTCCTCGTTGCTGGAATTCCACTTCCTAAGTTTGCTCCCAATCTTCTCTGTATCGTTCCAATTTCAGTTCCTCCCAATCTTCACTGTATCGTTCCAATTTCAGTTCCTATGATCCCAATCTTCTCTGTATCGTTCCAATTTCACTTCCTATGATCCCAATCTTCACTGTATCGTTCCAATTTCAGTTCCTATGATCCCAATCTTCTCTGTATCGTTCCAATTTCAGTTCCTATGATCCCAATCTTCTCTGTATCGTTCCAATTTCACTTCCTATGATCCCAATCTTCACTGTATCGTTCCAATTTCAGTTCCTATGATCCCAATCTTCACTGTATCGTTTCAATTGATTGATTGATAGATAGATAGATAGATAGATAGATAGCGATTTATCTATAGATCGATCTATCTATCTCAGTGTGGACATCCAGGGGTCTCACGGCTGAGGTTACCTGGGGAGGGTACTGTGGGAGTCCGCATTGGTGTTCACTAACAAGAAAATTGGCGCCAGATCGACAAAAGGAACGTAAAATTTCAGTTCCTTTTGGTTTGATCCCAATCTTCTCTGTATCGTTCCAATTTCAGTTCCTTTTGGTTTGATTCCAATCTTCTCTGTATCGTTCCAATTTCACTTCCTATTGGTTTGATTCCAATCTCCTCTGTATCGTTCCAATTTCACTTCCTAGGATCCCAATCTTCATGTGTAGCAGAAGCTGACACAGGAGCACCCTGGCTTGACCAAATATATAAGGGTCTCAGTCTGGACATCCATGAGTCTCACGGTTGAGGTTACTTGGGGAGGGTACTGTGGGAGTAGTCATTGGTGTTCACTAACAAGAAAATTGACCCTGGCTTGCTTGCTTGCTTGCTTGCTTGCCTGCCTGCCTGCCTGCCTGCCTGCCTGCCTGCCTGCCTGCCTGCCTGCCTGCCTGCCTGCCTGCCTGCCTGCCTGCCTGCCTGCCTGCCTGCCTGCCTGCCTGCCTGCCTGCCTGCCTGCCTGCCTGCCTGCCTGCCTGCCTGCCTGCCTGCCTGCCTGCCTGCCTGCCTGCCTGCCTGCCTGCCTGCCTGCCTGCCTGCCTGCCTGCCTGCCTGCCTGCCTGCCTGCCTGCCTGCCTGCCTGCCTGCCTGCCTGCCTGCCTGCCTGCCTGCCTGCCTGCCTGCCTGCCTGCCTGCCTGCCTGCCTGCCTGCCTGCCTGCCTGCCTGCCTGCCTGCCTGCCTGCCTGCCTGCCTGCCTGCCTGCCTGCCTGCCTGCCTGCCTGCCTGCCTGCCTGCCTGCCTGCCTGCCTGCCTGCCTGCCTGCCTGCCTGCCTGCCTGCCTGCCTGCCTGCCTGCCTGCCTGCCTGCCTGCCTGCCTGCCTGCCTGCCTGCCTGCCTGCCTGCCTGCCTGCCTGACAGACAGACAGACAGACAGACAGACAGACAGACAGACAGACAGACAGACAGACAGACAGACAGACAGACAGACAGACAGACAGACAGACAGACAGACAGACAGACAGATAGCTATATCAGTCTGGACATCCATGAGCCACACGGTTGCGCATTGGTGAAACTGTGGGAGTGTCCTCGTTGCTGGAATTCCACTTCCTAAGTTTGCTCCCAATCTTCTCTGAATCGTTCCAATTTCAGTTCCTCCCAATCTTCACTGTATCGTTTCAATTTCAGTTCCTATGATCCCAATCTTCTCTGTATCGTTCCAATTTCACTTCCTATGATCCCAATCTTCACTGTATCGTTCCAATTTCAGTTCCTATGATCCCAATCTTCTCTGTATCGTTCCAATTTCACTTCCTATGATCCCAATCTTCACTGTATCGTTCCAATTTCAGTTCCTATGATCCCAATCTTCACTGTATCGTTCCAATTGATTGATTGATAGATAGATAGATAGATAGATAGCGATTTATCTATAGATCGATCTATCTATCTCAGTGTGGACATCCAGGGGTCTCACGGCTGAGGTTACCTGGGGAGGGTACTGTGGGAGTCCGCATTGGTGTTCACTAACAAGAAAATTGGCGCCAGATCGACAAAAGGAACGTCAAATTTCAGTTCCTTTTGGTTTGATCCCAATCTTCTCTGTATCGTTCCAATTTCAGTTCCTTTTGGTTTGATTCCAATCTTCTCTGTATCGTTCCAATTTCACTTCCTATTGGTTTGATTCCAATCTCCTCTGTATCGTTCCAATTTCACTTCCTAGGATCCCAATCTTCATGTGTAGCAGAAGCTGACACAGGAGCACCCTGGCTTGACCAAATATATAAGGGTCTCAGTCTGGACATCCATGAGTCTCACGGTTGAGGTTACTTGGGGAGGGTACTGTGGGAGTAGTCATTGGTGTTCACTAACAAGAAAATTGACCCTGGCTTGCTTGCCTGCCTGCCTGCCTGCCTGCCTGCCTGCCTGCCTGCCTGCCTGCCTGCCTGACTGACTGACTGACTGACTGACTGACTGACTGACAGACTGACTGACTGACAGACAGACAGACAGACAGATAGATAGATAGCTATATCAGTCTGGACATCCATGAGCCACACGGTTGCGCATTGGTGAAACTGTGGGAGTGTCCTCGTTGCTGGAATTCCACTTCCTAAGTTTGCTCCCAATCTTCTCTGTATCGTTCCAATTTCAGTTCCTCCCAATCTTCACTGTATCGTTCCAATTTCAGTTCCTATGATCCCAATCTTCTCTGTATCGTTCCAATTTCACTTCCTATGATCCCAATCTTCACTGTATCGTTCCAATTTCAGTTCCTATGATCCCAATCTTCTCTGTATCGTTCCAATTTCACTTCCTATGATCCCAATCTTCACTGTATCGTTCCAATTTCAGTTCCTATGATCCCAATCTTCACTGTATCGTTCCAATTGATTGATTGATAGATAGATAGATAGATAGATAGCGATTTATCTATAGATCGATCTATCTATCTCAGTGTGGACATCCAGGGGTCTCACGGCTGAGGTTACCTGGGGAGGGTACTGTGGGAGTCCGCATTGGTGTTCACTAACAAGAAAATTGGCGCCAGATCGACAAATGGAACGTAAAATTTCAGTTCCTTTTGGTTTGATCCCAATCTTCTCTGTATCGTTCCAATTTCAGTTCCTTTTGGTTTGATTCCAATCTTCTCTGTATCGTTCCAATTTCACTTCCTATTGGTTTGATTCCAATCTCCTCTGTATCGTTCCAATTTCACTTCCTAGGATCCCAATCTTCATGTGTAGCAGAAGCTGACACAGGAGCACCCTGGCTTGACCAAATATATAAGGGTCTCAGTCTGGACATCCATGAGTCTCACGGTTGAGGTTACTTGGGGAGGGTACTGTGGGAGTAGTCATTGGTGTTCACTAACAAGAAAATTGACCCTGGCTTGCTTGCCTGACAGACAGACAGACAGACAGACAGACAGACAGACAGACAGATAGATAGATAGCTATATCAGTCTGGACATCCATGAGCCACACGGTTGCGCATTGGTGAAACTGTGGGAGTGTCCTCGTTGCTGGAATTCCACTTCCTAAGTTTGCTCCCAATCTTCTCTGTATCGTTCCAATTTCAGTTCCTCCCAATCTTCACTGTATCGTTCCAATTTCAGTTCCTATGATCCCAATCTTCTCTGTATCGTTCCAATTTCACTTCCTATGATCCCAATCTTCACTGTATCGTTCCAATTTCAGTTCCTATGATCCCAATCTTCTCTGTATCGTTCCAATTTCACTTCCTATGATCCCAATCTTCACTGTATCGTTCCAATTTCAGTTCCTATGATCCCAATCTTCACTGTATCGTTCCAATTGATTGATTGATAGATAGATAGATAGATAGATAGCGATTTATCTATAGATCGATCTATCTATCTCAGTGTGGACATCCAGGGGTCTCACGGCTGAGGTTACCTGGGGAGGGTACTGTGGGAGTCCGCATTGGTGTTCACTAACAAGAAAATTGGCGCCAGATCGACAAAAGGAACGTAAAATTTCAGTTCCTTTTGGTTTGATCCCAATCTTCTCTGTATCATTCCAATTTCAGTTCCTTTTGGTTTCATTCCAATCTTCTCTGTATCGTTCCAATTTCACTTCCTATTGGTTTGATTCCAATCTCCTCTGTATCGTTCCAATTTCACTTCCTAGGATCCCAATCTTCATGTGTAGCAGAAGCTGACACAGGAGCACCCTGGCTTGACCAAATATATAAGGGTCTCAGTCTGGACATCCATGAGTCTCACGGTTGAGGTTACTTGGGGAGGGTACTGTGGGAGTAGTCATTGGTGTTCACTAACAAGAAAATTGACCCTGGCTTGCTTGCTTGCCTGCCTGCCTGCCTGCCTGCCTGCCTGCCTGCCTGCCTGCCTGCCTGCCTGCCTGCCTGCCTGCCAGACAGACAGACAGACAGACAGACAGACAGACAGACAGACAGACAGACAGACAGACAGACAGACAGACAGACAGACAGACAGACAGACAGACAGACAGACAGACAGACAGACAGACAGACAGACAGACAGACAGACAGACAGACAGACAGACAGACAGACAGACAGACAGACAGACAGACAGACAGACAGACAGACAGACAGACAGACAGACAGATAGCTATATCAGTCTGGATATCCATGAGCCACACGGTTGCGCATTGGTGAAACTGTGGGAGTGTCCTCGTTGCTGGAATTCCACTTCCTAAGTTTGCTCCCAATCTTCTCTGTATCGTTCCAATTTCAGTTCCTCCCAATCTTCACTGTATCGTTCCAATTTCAGTTCCTATGATCCCAATCTTCTCTGTATCGTTCCAATTTCACTTCCTATGATCCCAATCTTCACTGTATCGTTCCAATTTCAGTTCCTATGATCCCAATCTTCTCTGTATCGTTCCAATTTCACTTCCTATGATCCCAATCTTCACTGTATCGTTCCAATTTCAGTTCCTATGATCCCAATCTTCACTGTATCGTTCCAATTGATTGATTGATAGATAGATAGATAGATAGATAGATAGCGATTTATCTATAGATCGATCTATCTATCTCAGTGTGGACATCCAGGGGTCTCACGGCTGAGGTTACCTGGGGAGGGTACTGTGGGAGTCCGCATTGGTGTTCACTAACAAGAAAATTGGCGCCAGATCGACAAATGGAACGTAAAATTTCAGTTCCTTTTGGTTTGATCCCAATCTTCTCTGTATCGTTCCAATTTCAGTTCCTTTTGGTTTCATTCCAATCTTCTCTGTATCGTTCCAATTTCACTTCCTATTGGTTTGATTCCAATCTCCTCTGTATCGTTCCAATTTCACTTCCTAGGATCCCAATCTTCATGTGTAGCAGAAGCTGACACAGGAGCACCCTGGCTTGACCAAATATATAAGGGTCTCAGTCTGGACATCCATGAGTCTCACGGTTGAGGTTACTTGGGGAGGGTACTGTGGGAGTAGCCATTGGTGTTCACTAACAAGAAAATTGACCCTGGCTTGCTTGCCTGACAGACAGACAGACAGACAGACAGACAGATAGATAGATAGCTATATCAGTCTGGACATCCATGAGCCACACGGTTGCGCATTGGTGAAACTGTGGGAGTGTCCTCGTTGCTGGAATTCCACTTCCTAAGTTTGCTCCCAATCTTCTCTGTATCGTTCCAATTTCAGTTCCTCCCAATCTTCACTGTATCGTTCCAATTTCAGTTCCTATGATCCCAATCTTCTCTGTATCGTTCCAATTTCACTTCCTATGATCCCAATCTTCACTGTATCGTTCCAATTTCAGTTCCTATGATCCCAATCTTCTCTGTATCGTTCCAATTTCACTTCCTATGATCCCAATCTTCACTGTATCGTTCCAATTTCAGTTCCTATGATCCCAATCTTCACTGTATCGTTCCAATTGATTGATTGATAGATAGATAGATAGATAGATAGCGATTTATCTATAGATCGATCTATCTATCTCAGTGTGGACATCCAGGGGTCTCACGGCTGAGGTTACCTGGGGAGGGTACTGTGGGAGTCCGCATTGGTGTTCACTAACAAGAAAATTGGCGCCAGATCGACAAAAGGAACGTAAAATTTCAGTTCCTTTTGGTTTGATCCCAATCTTCTCTGTATCGTTCCAATTTCAGTTCCTTTTGGTTTCATTCCAATCTTCTCTGTATCGTTCCAATTTCACTTCCTATTGGTTTGATTCCAATCTCCTCTGTATCGTTCCAATTTCACTTCCTAGGATCCCAATCTTCATGTGTAGCAGAAGCTGACACAGGAGCACCCTGGCTTGACCAAATATATAAGGCTCTCAGTCTGGACATCCATGAGTCTCACGGTTGAGGTTACTTGGGGAGGGTACTGTGGGAGTAGTCATTGGTGTTCACTAACAAGAAAATTGACCCTGGCCTGCCTGCCTGCCTGCCTGCCTGCCTGCCTGCCTGCCTGCCTGCCTGCCTGCCTGCCAGCCAGCCAGCCAGCCAGCCAGCCAGCCAGCCAGCCAGCCAGACAGACAGACAGACAGACAGACAGACAGACAGACAGACAGACAGACAGACAGACAGACAGACAGACAGACAGACAGACAGACAGACAGACAGACAGACAGACAGACAGACAGACAGACAGACAGACAGACAGACAGACAGACAGACAGACAGACAGATAGCTATATCAGTCTGGACATCCATGAGCCACACGGTTGCGCATTGGTGAAACTGTGGGAGTGTCCTCGTTGCTGGAATTCCACTTCCTAAGTTTGCTCCCAATCTTCTCTGTATCGTTCCAATTTCAGTTCCTCCCAATCTTCACTGTATCGTTCCAATTTCAGTTCCTATGATCCCAATCTTCTCTGTATCGTTCCAATTTCACTTCCTATGATCCCAATCTTCACTGTATCGTTCCAATTTCAGTTCCTATGATCCCAATCTTCTCTGTATCGTTCCAATTTCACTTCCTATGATCCCAATCTTCACTGTATCGTTCCAATTTCAGTTCCTATGATCCCAATCTTCACTGTATCGTTCCAATTGATTGATTGATAGATAGATAGATAGATAGATAGCGATTTATCTATAGATCGATCTATCTATCTCAGTGTGGACATCCAGGGGTCTCACGGCTGAGGTTACCTGGGGAGGGTACTGTGGGAGTCCGCATTGGTGTTCACTAACAAGAAAATTGGCGCCATATCGACAAAAGGAACGTAAAATTTCAGTTCCATTTGGTTTGATCCCAATCTTCTCTGTATCGTTCCAATTTCAGTTCCTTTTGGTTTCATTCCAATCTTCTCTGTATCGTTCCAATTTCACTTCCTATTGGTTTGATTCCAATCTCCTCTGTATCGTTCCAATTTCACTTCCTAGGATCCCAATCTTCATGTGTAGCAGAAGCTGACACAGGAGCACCCTGGCTTGACCAAATATATAAGGGTCTCAGTCTGGACATCCATGAGTCTCACGGTTGAGGTTACTTGGGGAGGGTACTGTGGGAGTAGTCATTGGTGTTCACTAACAAGAAAATTGACCCTGCCTTGCCTGCCTGCCTGCCTGCCTGCCTGCCTGCCTGCCTGCCTGCCTGCCTGCCTGCCTGCCTGCCTGCCTGCCTGCCTGCCTGCCTGCCTGCCTGCCTGCCTGCCTGCCTGCCTGCCTGCCTGCCTGCCTGCCTGCCTGCCTGCCTGCCTGCCTGCCTGCCTGCCTGCCTGCCTGCCTGCCTGCCTGCCTGCCTGCCTGCCTGCCTGCCTGCCTGCCTGCCTGCCTGCCTGCCTGCCTGCCTGCCTGCCTGCCTGCCTGCCTGCCTGCCTGCCTGCCTGCCTGCCTGCCTGCCTGCCTGCCTGCCTGCCTGCCTGCCTGCCTGCCTGCCTGCCTGCCTGCCTGCCTGCCTGCCTGACAGACAGACAGACAGACAGACAGACAGACAGACAGACAGACAGACAGATAGATAGCTATATCAGTCTGGATATCCATGAGCCACACGGTTGCGCATTGGTGAAACTGTGCGAGTGTCCTCGTTGCTGGAATTCCACTTCCTAAGTTTGCTCCCAATCTTCTCTGTATCGTTCCAATTTCAGTTCCTCCCAATCTTCACTGTATCGTTCCAATTTCAGTTCCTATGATCCCAATCTTCTCTGTATCGTTCCAATTTCACTTCCTATGATCCCAATCTTCACTGTATCGTTCCAATTTCAGTTCCTATGATCCCAATCTTCTCTGTATCGTTCCAATTTCACTTCCTATGATCCCAATCTTCACTGTATCGTTCCAATTTCAGTTCCTATGATCCCAATCTTCACTGTATCGTTCCAATTGATTGATTGATAGATAGATAGATAGATAGATAGCGATTTATCTATAGATCGATCTATCTATCTCAGTGTGGACATCCAGGGGTCTCACGGCTGAGGTTACCTGGGGAGGGTACTGTGGGAGTCCGCATTGGTGTTCACTAACAAGAAAATTGGCGCCAGATCGACAAATGGAACGTAAAATT
The DNA here is from genome assembly GCF_951216825.1 of Electrona antarctica. NCBI lineage: Eukaryota > Metazoa > Chordata > Actinopteri > Myctophiformes > Myctophidae > Electrona > Electrona antarctica. Next base: position 50,542,158 of record NC_136795.1, read on the forward strand.
TCAGTTCCTTTTGGTTTGATCCCAATCTTCTCTGTATCGTTCCAATTTCAGTTCCTTTTGGTTTCATTCCAATCTTCTCTGTATCGTTCCAATTTCACTTCCTATTGGTTTGATTCCAATCTCCTCTGTATCGTTCCAATTTCACTTCCTAGGATCCCAATCTTCATGTGTAGCAGAAGCTGACACAGGAGCACCCTGGCTTGACCAAATATATAAGGGTCTCAGTCTGGACATCCATGAGTCTCACGGTTGAGGTTACTTGGGGAGGGTACTGTGGGAGTAGTCATTGGTGTTCACTAACAAGAAAATTGACCCTGGCTTGCTTGCCTGACAGACAGACAGACAGACAGACAGACAGACAGATAGATAGATAGCTATATCAGTCTGGACATCCATGAGCCACACGGTTGCGCATTGGTGAAACTGTGGGAGTGTCCTCGTTGCTGGAATTCCACTTCCTAAGTTTGCTCCCAATCTTCTCTGTATCGTTCCAATTTCAGTTCCTCCCAATCTTCACTGTATCGTTCCAATTTCAGTTCCTATGATCCCAATCTTCTCTGTATCGTTCCAATTTCACTTCCTATGATCCCAATCTTCACTGTATCGTTCCAATTTCAGTTCCTATGATCCCAATCTTCTCTGTATCGTTCCAATTTCACTTCCTATGATCCCAATCTTCACTGTATCGTTCCAATTTCAGTTCCTATGATCCCAATCTTCACTGTATCGTTCCAATTGATTGATTGATAGATAGATAGATAGATAGATAGCGATTTATCTATAGATCGATCTATCTATCTCAGTGTGGACATCCAGGGGTCTCACGGCTGAGGTTACCTGGGGAGGGTACTGTGGGAGTCCGCATTGGTGTTCACTAACAAGAAAATTGGCGCCAGATCGACAAAAGGAACGTAAAATTTCAGTTCCTTTTGGTTTGATCCCAATCTTCTCTGTATCGTTCCAATTTCAGTTCCTTTTGGTTTCATTCCAATCTTCTCTGTATCGTTCCAATTTCACTTCCTATTGGTTTGATTCCAATCTCCTCTGTATCGTTCCAATTTCACTTCCTAGGATCCCAATCTTCATGTGTAGCAGAAGCTGACACAGGAGCACCCTGGCTTGACCAAATATATAAGGGTCTCAGTCTGGACATCCATGAGTCTCACGGTTGAGGTTACTTGGGGAGGGTACTGTGGGAGTAGTCATTGGTGTTCACTAACAAGAAAATTGACCCTGGCTTGCTTGCTTGCTTGCTTGCTTGCCTGCCTGCCTGCCTGCCTGCCTGCCTGCCTGCCTGCCTGCCTGCCTGCCTGCCTGCCTGCCTGCCTGCCTGCCTGCCTGCCTGCCTGCCTGCCTGCCTGCCTGCCTGCCTGCCTGCCTGCCTGCCTGCCTGCCTGCCTGCCTGCCTGCCTGCCTGCCTGCCTGCCTGCCTGCCTGCCTGCCTGCCTGCCTGCCTGCCTGCCTGCCTGCCTGCCTGCCTGCCTGCCTGCCTGCCTGCCTGCCTGCCTGCCTGCCTGCCTGCCTGCCTGCCTGCCTGCCTGCCTGCCTGCCTGCCTGCCTGCCTGCCTGCCTGCCTGCCTGCCTGCCTGCCTGCCTGCCTGCCTGCCTGCCTGCCTGCCTGCCTGCCTGCCTGCCTGCCTGCCTGCCTGCCTGCCTGCCTGCCTGCCTGCCTGCCTGCCTGCCTGCCTGCCTGCCTGCCTGCCTGCCTGCCTGCCTGCCTGCCTGCCTGACAGACTGACAGACTGACAGACTGACAGACTGACAGACAGACAGACAGACAGACAGACAGACAGACAGACAGACAGACAGACAGACAGACAGACAGACAGACAGACAGATAGCTATATCAGTCTGGACATCCATGAGCCACACGGTTGCGCATTGGTGAAACTGTGGGAGTGTCCTCGTTGCTGGAATTCCACTTCCTAAGTTTGCTCCCAATCTTCTCTGTATCGTTCCAATTTCAGTTCCTCCCAATCTTCACTGTATCGTTCCAATTTCAGTTCCTATGATCCCAATCTTCTCTGTATCGTTCCAATTTCACTTCCTATGATCCCAATCTTCACTGTATCGTTCCAATTTCAGTTCCTATGATCCCAATCTTCTCTGTATCGTTCCAATTTCACTTCCTATGATCCCAATCTTCACTGTATCGTTCCAATTTCAGTTCCTATGATCCCAATCTTCACTGTATCGTTCCAATTGATTGATTGATAGATAGATAGATAGATAGATAGCGATTTATCTATAGATCGATCTATCTATCTCAGTGTGGACATCCAGGGGTCTCAGGGCTGAGGTTACCTGGGGAGGGTACTGTGGGAGTCCGCATTGGTGTTCACTAACAAGAAAATTGGCGCCATATCGACAAAAGGAACGTCAAATTTCAGTTCCATTTGGTTTGATCCCAATCTTCTCTGTATCGTTCCAATTTCAGTTCCTTTTGGTTTCATTCCAATCTTCTCTGTATCGTTCCAATTTCACTTCCTATTGGTTTGATTCCAATCTCCTCTGTATCGTTCCAATTTCACTTCCTAGGATCCCAATCTTCATGTGTAGCAGAAGCTGACACAGGAGCACCCTGGCTTGACCAAATATATAAGGGTCTCAGTCTGGACATCCATGAGTCTCACGGTTGAGGTTACTTGGGGAGGGTACTGTGGGAGTAGTCATTGGTGTTCACTAACAAGAAAATTGACCCTGGCTTGCTTGCTTGCTTGCTTGCTTGCCTGACAGACAGACAGACAGACAGACAGACAGACAGATAGATAGCTATATCAGTCTGGACATCCATGAGCCACACGGTTGCGCATTGGTGAAACTGTGGGAGTGTCCTCGTTGCTGGAATTCCACTTCCTAAGTTTGCTCCCAATCTTCTCTGTATCGTTCCAATTTCAGTTCCTCCCAATCTTCACTGAATCGTTCCAATTTCAGTTCCTATGATCCCAATCTTCTCTGTATCGTTCCAATTTCACTTCCTATGATCCCAATCTTCACTGTATCGTTCCAATTTCAGTTCCTATGATCCCAATCTTCTCTGTATCGTTCCAATTTCACTTCCTATGATCCCAATCTTCACTGTATCGTTCCAATTTCAGTTCCTATGATCCCAATCTTCACTGTATCGTTCCAATTGATTGATTGATAGATAGATAGATAGATAGCGATTTATCTATAGATCGATCTATCTATCTCAGTGTGGACATCCAGGGGTCTCACGGCTGAGGTTACCTGGGGAGGGTACTGTGGGAGTCCGCATTGGTGTTCACTAACAAGAAAATTGGCGCCAGATCGACAAAAGGAACGTAAAATTTCAGTTCCTTTTGGTTTGATCCCAATCTTCTCTGTATCGTTCCAATTTCACTTCCTAGGATCCCAATCTTCATGTGTAGCAGAAGCTGACACAGGAGCACCCTGGCTTGACCAAATATATAAGGGTCTCAGTCTGGACATCCATGAGTCTCACGGTTGAGGTTACTTGGGGAGGGTACTGTGGGAGTAGTCATTGGTGTTCACTAACAAGAAAATTTACCCTGGCTTGCTTGCTTGCCTGCCTGCCTGCCTGCCAGACAGACAGACAGACAGACAGACAGACAGACAGACAGACAGACAGACAGACAGACAGACAGACAGACAGACAGACAGACAGACAGACAGACAGACAGACAGATAGATAGATAGCTATATCAGTCTGGACATCCATGAGCCACACGGTTGCGCATTGGTGAAACTGTGGGAGTGTCCTCGTTGCTGGAATTCCACTTCCTAAGTTTGCTCCCAATCTTCTCTGTATCGTTCCAATTTCAGTTCCTCCCAATCTTCACTGTAT
>NC_136795.1:50550986-50669805 GCF_951216825.1 Electrona antarctica
ACAGACAGACAGACAGACAGACAGACAGACAGACAGACAGACAGACAGACAGACAGACAGACAGACAGACAGACAGATAGCTATATCAGTCTGGACATCCATGAGCCACACGGTTGCGCATTGGTGAAACTGTGGGAGTGTCCTCGTTGCTGGAATTCCACTTCCTAAGTTTGCTCCCAATCTTCTCTGTATCGTTCCAATTTCAGTTCCTCCCAATCTTCACTGTATCGTTCCAATTTCAGTTCCTATGATCCCAATCTTCTCTGTATCGTTCCAATTTCACTTCCTATGATCCCAATCTTCACTGTATCGTTCCAATTTCAGTTCCTATGATCCCAATCTTCTCTGTATCGTTCCAATTTCACTTCCTATGATCCCAATCTTCACTGTATCGTTCCAATTTCAGTTCCTATGATCCCAATCTTCACTGTATCGTTCCAATTGATTGATTGATAGATAGATAGATAGATAGATAGCGATTTATCTATAGATCGATCTATCTATCTCAGTGTGGACATCCAGGGGTCTCACGGCTGAGGTTACCTGGGGAGGGTACTGTGGGAGTCCGCATTGGTGTTCACTAACAAGAAAATTGGCGCCAGATCGACAAAAGGAACGTAAAATTTCAGTTCCTTTTGGTTTGATCCCAATCTTCCCTGTATCGTTCCAATTTCAGTTCCTTTTGGTTTCATTCCAATCTTCTCTGTATCGTTCCAATTTCACTTCCTATTGGTTTGATTCCAATCTCCTCTGTATCGTTCCAATTTCACTTCCTAGGATCCCAATCTTCATGTGTAGCAGAAGCTGACACAGGAGCACCCTGGCTTGACCAAATATATAAGGGTCTCAGTCTGGACATCCATGAGTCTCACGGTTGAGGTTACTTGGGGAGGGTACTGTGGGAGTAGTCATTGGTGTTCACTAACAAGAAAATTGACCCTGGCTTGCTTGCTTGCTTGCTTGCCTGCCTGCCTGCCTGCCTGCCTGCCTGCCTGCCTGCCTGCCTGCCTGCCAGACAGACAGACAGACAGACAGACAGACAGACAGACAGACAGACAGACAGACAGACAGACAGACAGACAGACAGACAGACAGACAGACAGACAGACAGACAGACAGACAGACAGACAGACAGACAGACAGACAGACAGACAGACAGACAGACAGACAGACAGACAGACAGACAGACAGCTATATCAGTCTGGACATCCATGAGCCACACGGTTGCGCATTGGTGAAACTGTGGGAGTGTCCTCGTTGCTGGAATTCCACTTCCTAAGTTTGCTCCCAATCTTCTCTGTATCGTTCCAATTTCAGTTCCTCCCAATCTTCACTGTATCGTTCCAATTTCAGTTCCTATGATCCCAATCTTCTCTGTATCGTTCCAATTTCACTTCCTATGATCCCAATCTTCACTGTATCGTTCCAATTTCAGTTCCTATGATCCCAATCTTCTCTGTATCGTTCCAATTTCACTTCCTATGATCCCAATCTTCACTGTATCGTTCCAATTTCAGTTCCTATGATCCCAATCTTCACTGTATCGTTCCAATTGATTGATTGATAGATAGATAGATAGATAGATAGCGATTTATCTATAGATCGATCTATCTATCTCAGTGTGGACATCCAGGGGTCTCACGGCTGAGGTTACCTGGGGAGGGTACTGTGGGAGTCCGCATTGGTGTTCACTAACAAGAAAATTGGCGCCAGATCGACAAATGGAACGTAAAATTTCAGTTCCTTTTGGTTTGATCCCAATCTTCTCTGTATCGTTCCAATTTCAGTTCCTTTTGGTTTCATTCCAATCTTCTCTGTATCGTTCCAATTTCACTTCCTATTGGTTTGATTCCAATCTCCTCTGTATCGTTCCAATTTCACTTCCTAGGATCCCAATCTTCATGTGTAGCAGAAGCTGACACAGGAGCACCCTGGCTTGACCAAATATATAAGGGTCTCAGTCTGGACATCCATGAGTCTCACGGTTGAGGTTACTTGGGGAGGGTACTGTGGGAGTAGTCATTGGTGTTCACTAACAAGAAAATTGACCCTGGCTTGCTTGCTTGCTTGCTTGCTTGCTTGCCTGACAGACAGACAGACAGACAGACAGACAGACAGATAGATAGCTATATCAGTCTGGACATCCATGAGCCACACGGTTGCGCATTGGTGAAACTGTGGGAGTGTCCTCGTTGCTGGAATTCCACTTCCTAAGTTTGCTCCCAATCTTCTCTGTATCGTTCCAATTTCAGTTCCTCCCAATCTTCACTGAATCGTTCCAATTTCAGTTCCTATGATCCCAATCTTCTCTGTATCGTTCCAATTTCACTTCCTATGATCCCAATCTTCACTGTATCGTTCCAATTTCAGTTCCTATGATCCCAATCTTCTCTGTATCGTTCCAATTTCACTTCCTATGATCCCAATCTTCACTGTATCGTTCCAATTTCAGTTCCTATGATCCCAATCTTCACTGTATCGTTCCAATTGATTGATTGATAGATAGATAGATAGATAGATAGCGATTTATCTATAGATCGATCTATCTATCTCAGTGTGGACATCCAGGGGTCTCACGGCTGAGGTTACCTGGGGAGGGTACTGTGGGAGTCCGCATTGGTGTTCACTAACAAGAAAATTGGCGCCAGATCGACAAAAGGAACGTAAAATTTCAGTTCCTTTTGGTTTGATCCCAATCTTCCCTGTATCGTTCCAATTTCAGTTCCTTTTGGTTTCATTCCAATCTTCTCTGTATCGTTCCAATTTCACTTCCTATTGGTTTGATTCCAATCTCCTCTGTATCGTTCCAATTTCACTTCCTAGGATCCCAATCTTCATGTGTAGCAGAAGCTGACACAGGAGCACCCTGGCTTGACCAAATATATAAGGGTCTCAGTCTGGACATCCATGAGTCTCACGGTTGAGGTTACTTGGGGAGGGTACTGTGGGAGTAGTCATTGGTGTTCACTAACAAGAAAATTGACCCTGGCTTGCTTGCTTGCTTGCTTGCCTGCCTGCCTGCCTGCCTGCCTGCCTGCCTGCCTGCCTGCCTGCCTGCCTGCCTGCCTGCCTGCCTGCCTGCCTGCCTGCCTGCCTGCCTGCCTGCCTGCCTGCCTGCCTGCCTGCCTGCCTGCCTGCCTGCCTGCCTGCCTGCCTGCCTGCCTGCCTGCCTGCCTGCCTGCCTGCCTGCCTGCCTGCCTGCCTGCCTGCCTGCCTGCCTGCCTGCCTGCCTGCCTGCCTGCCTGCCTGCCTGCCTGCCTGCCTGCCTGCCTGCCTGCCTGCCTGCCTGCCTGCCTGCCTGCCTGCCTGCCTGCCTGCCTGCCTGCCTGCCTGCCTGCCTGCCTGCCTGCCTGCCTGCCTGCCTGCCTGCCTGCCTGCCTGCCTGCCTGCCTGCCTGCCTGCCTGCCTGCCTGCCTGCCTGCCTGCCTGCCTGCCTGCCTGCCTGCCTGCCTGCCTGCCTGCCTGCCTGCCTGCCTGCCTGCCTGCCTGCCTGCCTGCCTGCCTGCCTGCCTGCCTGCCTGCCTGCCTGCCTGCCTGCCTGCCTGCCTGCCTGCCTGCCTGCCTGCCTGCCTGCCAGACAGACAGACAGACAGACAGACAGACAGACAGACAGACAGACAGACAGACAGACAGACAGACAGACAGACAGACAGACAGACAGACAGACAGACAGACAGACAGACAGACAGACAGACAGACAGACAGACAGACAGACAGCTATATCAGTCTGGACATCCATGAGCCACACGGTTGCGCATTGGTGAAACTGTGGGAGTGTCCTCGTTGCTGGAATTCCACTTCCTAAGTTTGCTCCCAATCTTCTCTGTATCGTTCCAATTTCAGTTCCTCCCAATCTTCACTGTATCGTTCCAATTTCAGTTCCTATGATCCCAATCTTCTCTGTATCGTTCCAATTTCACTTCCTATGATCCCAATCTTCACTGTATCGTTCCAATTTCAGTTCCTATGATCCCAATCTTCTCTGTATCGTTCCAATTTCACTTCCTATGATCCCAATCTTCACTGTATCGTTCCAATTTCAGTTCCTATGATCCCAATCTTCACTGTATCGTTCCAATTGATTGATTGATAGATAGATAGATAGATAGATAGCGATTTATCTATAGATCGATCTATCTATCTCAGTGTGGACATCCAGGGGTCTCACGGCTGAGGTTACCTGGGGAGGGTACTGTGGGAGTCCGCATTGGTGTTCACTAACAAGAAAATTGGCGCCAGATCGACAAATGGAACGTAAAATTTCAGTTCCTTTTGGTTTGATCCCAATCTTCTCTGTATCGTTCCAATTTCAGTTCCTTTTGGTTTCATTCCAATCTTCTCTGTATCGTTCCAATTTCACTTCCTATTGGTTTGATTCCAATCTCCTCTGTATCGTTCCAATTTCACTTCCTAGGATCCCAATCTTCATGTGTAGCAGAAGCTGACACAGGAGCACCCTGGCTTGACCAAATATATAAGGGTCTCAGTCTGGACATCCATGAGTCTCACGGTTGAGGTTACTTGGGGAGGGTACTGTGGGAGTAGTCATTGGTGTTCACTAACAAGAAAATTGACCCTGGCTTGCTTGCTTGCTTGCCTGACAGACAGACAGACAGACAGACAGACAGACAGACAGATAGATAGCTATATCAGTCTGGACATCCATGAGCCACACGGTTGCGCATTGGTGAAACTGTGGGAGTGTCCTCGTTGCTGGAATTCCACTTCCTAAGTTTGCTCCCAATCTTCTCTGTATCGTTCCAATTTCAGTTCCTCCCAATCTTCACTGAATCGTTCCAATTTCAGTTCCTATGATCCCAATCTTCTCTGTATCGTTCCAATTTCACTTCCTATGATCCCAATCTTCACTGTATCGTTCCAATTTCAGTTCCTATGATCCCAATCTTCTCTGTATCGTTCCAATTTCACTTCCTATGATCCCAATCTTCACTGTATCGTTCCAATTTCAGTTCCTATGATCCCAATCTTCACTGTATCGTTCCAATTGATTGATTGATAGATAGATAGATAGATAGATAGCGATTTATCTATAGATCGATCTATCTATCTCAGTGTGGACATCCAGGGGTCTCACGGCTGAGGTTACCTGGGGAGGGTACTGTGGGAGTCCGCATTGGTGTTCACTAACAAGAAAATTGGCGCCAGATCGACAAAAGGAACATATCATAGGAATCATCAAGGATCATAGGAACAGTTCCTATGATCCCAATCTTCTCTGTATCGTTCCAATTTCACTTCCTATGATCCCAATCTTCTCTGTATCGTTCCAATTTCACTTCCTAGGATCCCAATCTTCATGTGTAGCAGAAGCTGACACAGGAGCACCCTGGCTTGACCAAATATATAAGGGTCTCAGTCTGGACATCCATGAGTCTCACGGTTGAGGTTACTTGGGGAGGGTACTGTGGGAGTAGTCATTGGTGTTCACTAACAAGAAAATTTACCCTGGCTTGCTTGCTTGCTTGCTTGCCTGCCTGCCTGCCTGCCTGCCTGCCTGCCTGCCTGCCTGCCTGCCTGCCTGCCTGCCTGCCTGCCTGCCTGCCTGCCTGCCTGCCTGCCTGCCTGCCTGCCTGCCTGCCTGCCTGCCTGCCTGCCTGCCTGCCTGCCTGCCTGCCTGCCTGCCTGCCTGCCTGCCTGCCTGCCTGCCTGCCTGCCTGCCTGCCTGCCTGCCTGCCTGCCTGCCTGCCTGCCTGCCTGCCTGCCTGCCTGCCTGCCTGCCTGCCTGCCTGCCTGCCTGCCTGCCTGCCTGCCTGCCTGCCTGCCTGCCTGCCTGCCTGCCTGCCTGCCTGCCTGCCTGCCTGCCTGCCTGCCTGCCTGCCTGCCTGCCTGCCTGCCTGCCTGCCTGCCTGCCTGCCTGCCTGCCTGCCTGCCTGACAGACTGACAGACTGACAGACAGACAGACAGATAGATAGCTATATCAGTCTGGACATCCATGAGACACACGGTTGCGCATTGGTGAAACTGTGGGAGTGTCCTCGTTGCTGGAATTCCACTTCCTAAGTTTGCTCCCAATCTTCTCTGTATCGTTCCAATTTCAGTTCCTCCCAATCTTCACTGTATCGTTCCAATTTCAGTTCCTATGATCCCAATCTTCTCTGTATCGTTCCAATTTCACTTCCTATGATCCCAATCTTCACTGTATCGTTCCAATTTCAGTTCCTATGATCCCAATCTTCTCTGTATCGTTCCAATTTCACTTCCTATGATCCCAATCTTCACTGTATCGTTCCAATTTCAGTTCCTATGATCCCAATCTTCACTGTATCGTTCCAATTGATTGATTGATAGATAGATAGATAGATAGATAGCGATTTATCTATAGATCGATCTATCTATCTCAGTGTGGACATCCAGGGGTCTCACGGCTGAGGTTACCTGGGGAGGGTACTGTGGGAGTCCGCATTGGTGTTCACTAACAAGAAAATTGGCGCCAGATCGACAAAAGGAACGTAAAATTTCAGTTCCTTTTGGTTTGATCCCAATCTTCCCTGTATCGTTCCAATTTCAGTTCCTTTTGGTTTCATTCCAATCTTCTCTGTATCGTTCCAATTTCACTTCCTATTGGTTTGATTCCAATCTCCTCTGTATCGTTCCAATTTCACTTCCTAGGATCCCAATCTTCATGTGTAGCAGAAGCTGACACAGGAGCACCCTGGCTTGACCAAATATATAAGGGTCTCAGTCTGGACATCCATGAGTCTCACGGTTGAGGTTACTTGGGGAGGGTACTGTGGGAGTAGTCATTGGTGTTCACTAACAAGAAAATTGACCCTGGCTTGCTTGCTTGCCTGCCTGCCTGCCTGCCTGCCTGCCTGCCTGCCTGCCTGCCTGCCTGCCTGCCTGCCTGCCTGCCTGCCTGCCTGCCTGCCTGCCTGCCTGCCTGCCTGCCTGCCTGCCTGCCTGCCTGCCTGCCTGCCTGCCTGCCTGCCTGCCTGCCTGCCTGCCTGCCTGCCTGCCTGCCTGCCTGCCTGCCTGCCTGCCTGCCTGCCTGCCTGCCTGCCTGCCTGCCTGCCTGCCTGCCTGCCTGCCTGCCTGCCTGCCTGCCTGCCTGCCTGCCTGCCTGCCTGCCTGCCTGCCTGCCTGCCTGCCTGCCTGCCTGCCTGCCTGCCTGCCTGCCTGCCTGCCTGCCTGCCTGCCTGCCTGCCTGCCTGCCTGCCTGCCTGCCTGCCTGCCTGCCTGCCTGCCTGCCTGCCTGCCTGCCTGCCTGCCTGCCTGCCAGACTGACAGACAGACAGACAGACAGATAGATAGCTATATCAGTCTGGACATCCATGAGCCACACGGTTGCGCATTGGTGAAACTGTGGGAGTGTCCTCGTTGCTGGAATTCCACTTCCTAAGTTTGCTCCCAATCTTCTCTGTATCGTTCCAATTTCAGTTCCTCCCAATCTTCACTGTATCGTTCCAATTTCAGTTCCTATGATCCCAATCTTCTCTGTATCGTTCCAATTTCACTTCCTATGATCCCAATCTTCACTGTATCGTTCCAATTTCAGTTCCTATGATCCCAATCTTCTCTGTATCGTTCCAATTTCACTTCCTATGATCCCAATCTTCACTGTATCGTTCCAATTTCAGTTCCTATGATCCCAATCTTCACTGTATCGTTCCAATTGATTGATTGATAGATAGATAGATAGATAGATAGCGATTTATCTATAGATCGATCTATCTATCTCAGTGTGGACATCCAGGGGTCTCACGGCTGAGGTTACCTGGGGAGGGTACTGTGGGAGTCCGCATTGGTGTTCACTAACAAGAAAATTGGCGCCAGATCGACAAAAGGAACGTAAAATTTCAGTTCCTTTTGGTTTGATCCCAATCTTCTCTGTATCGTTCCAATTTCCGTTCCTTTTGTTTTCATTCCAATCTTCTCTGTATCGTTCCAATTTCACTTCCTATTGGTTTGATTCCAATCTCCTCTGTATCGTTCCAATTTCACTTCCTAGGATCCCAATCTTCATGTGTAGCAGAAGCTGACACAGGAGCACCCTGGCTTGACCAAATATATAAGGGTCTCAGTCTGGACATCCATGAGTCTCACGGTTGAGGTTACTTGGGGAGGGTACTGTGGGAGTAGTCATTGGTGTTCACTAACAAGAAAATTGACCCTTCCCTCCCTGCCTGCCTGCCTGCCTGCCTGCCTGCCTGCCTGCCTGCCTGCCTGCCTGCCTGCCTGCCTGCCTGCCTGCCTGCCTGCCTGCCTGCCTGCCTGCCTGCCTGCCTGCCTGCCTGCCTGCCTGCCTGCCTGCCTGCCTGCCTGCCTGCCTGCCTGCCTGCCTGCCTGCCTGCCTGCCTGCCTGCCTGCCTGCCTGCCTGCCTGCCTGCCTGCCTGCCTGCCTGCCTGCCTGCCTGCCTGCCTGCCTGCCTGCCTGCCTGCCTGCCTGCCTGCCTGCCTGCCTGCCTGCCTGCCTGCCTGCCTGCCTGCCTGCCTGCCTGCCTGCCTGCCTGCCTGCCTGCCTGCCTGCCTGCCTGCCTGCCTGCCTGCCTGACTGACAGACTGACAGACTGACAGACAGACAGACAGACAGATAGATAGCTATATCAGTCTGGACATCCATGAGCCACACGGTTGCGCATTGGTGAAACTGTGGGAGTGTCCTCGTTGCTGGAATTCCACTTCCTAAGTTTGCTCCCAATCTTCTCTGTATCGTTCCAATTTCAGTTCCTCCCAATCTTCACTGTATCGTTCCAATTTCAGTTCCTATGATCCCAATCTTCTCTGTATCGTTCCAATTTCACTTCCTATGATCCCAATCTTCACTGTATCGTTCCAATTTCAGTTCCTATGATCCCAATCTTCTCTGTATCGTTCCAATTTCACTTCCTATGATCCCAATCTTCACTGTATCATTCCAATTTCAGTTCCTATGATCCCAATCTTCACTGTATCGTTCCAATTGATTGATTGATAGATAGATAGATAGATAGATAGATAGCGATTTATCTATAGATCGATCTATCTATCTCAGTGTGGACATCCAGGGGTCTCACGGCTGAGGTTACCTGGGGAGGGTACTGTGGGAGTCCGCATTGGTGTTCACTAACAAGAAAATTGGCGCCAGATCGACAAAAGGAACGTAAAATTTCAGTTCTTTTTGGTTTGATCCCAATCTTCTCTGTATCGTTCCAATTTCAGTTCCTTTTGGTTTCATTCCAATCTTCTCTGTATCGTTCCAATTTCACTTCCTATTGGTTTGATTCCAATCTCCTCTGTATCGTTCCAATTTCACTTCCTAGGATCCCAATCTTCATGTGTAGCAGAAGCTGACACAGGAGCACCCTGGCTTGACCAAATATATAAGGGTCTCAGTCTGGACATCCATGAGTCTCACGGTTGAGGTTACTTGGGGAGGGTACTGTGGGAGTAGTCATTGGTGTTCACTAACAAGAAAATTGACCCTGGCTTGCTTGCCTGCCTGCCTGCCTGCCTGCCTGCCTGCCTGCCTGCCTGCCTGCCTGCCTGCCTGCCTGCCTGCCTGCCTGCCTGCCTGCCTGCCTGCCTGCCTGCCTGCCTGCCTGCCTGCCTGCCTGCCTGCCTGCCTGCCTGCCTGCCTGCCTGCCTGCCTGCCTGCCTGCCTGCCTGCCTGCCTGCCTGCCTGCCTGCCTGCCTGCCTGCCTGCCTGCCTGCCTGCCTGCCTGCCTGCCTGCCTGCCTGCCTGCCTGCCTGCCTGCCTGCCTGCCTGCCTGCCTGCCTGCCTGCCTGCCTGCCTGCCTGCCTGCCTGCCTGCCTGCCTGCCTGCCTGCCTGCCTGCCTGCCTGCCTGCCTGCCTGCCTGCCTGCCTGCCTGCCTGCCTGCCTGCCTGCCTGCCTGCCTGCCTGCCTGCCTGCCTGCCTGCCTGCCTGCCTGCCTGCCTGCCTGCCTGCCTGCCTGCCTGCCTGCCTGCCTGCCTGACAGACTGACAGACAGACAGACAGACAGATAGATAGCTATATCAGTCTGGACATCCATGAGCCACACGGTTGCGCATTGGTGAAACTGTGGGAGTGTCCTCGTTGCTGGAATTCCACTTCCTAAGTTTGCTCCCAATCTTCTCTGTATCGTTCCAATTTCAGTTCCTCCCAATCTTCACTGTATCGTTCCAATTTCAGTTCCTATGATCCCAATCTTCTCTGTATCGTTCCAATTTCACTTCCTATGATCCCAATCTTCACTGTATCGTTCCAATTTCAGTTCCTATGATCCCAATCTTCTCTGTATCGTTCCAATTTCACTTCCTATGATCCCAATCTTCACTGTATCGTTCCAATTTCAGTTCCTATGATCCCAATCTTCACTGTATCGTTCCAATTGATTGATTGATAGATAGATAGATAGATAGATAGCGATTTATCTATAGATCGATCTATCTATCTCAGTGTGGACATCCAGGGGTCTCACGGCTGAGGTTACCTGGGGAGGGTACTGTGGGAGTCCGCATTGGTGTTCACTAACAAGAAAATTGGCGCCAGATCGACAAAAGGAACGTAAAATTTCAGTTCCTTTTGGTTTGATCCCAATCTTCTCTGTATCGTTCCAATTTCCGTTCCTTTTGTTTTCATTCCAATCTTCTCTGTATCGTTCCAATTTCACTTCCTATTGGTTTGATTCCAATCTCCTCTGTATCGTTCCAATTTCACTTCCTAGGATCCCAATCTTCATGTGTAGCAGAAGCTGACACAGGAGCACCCTGGCTTGACCAAATATATAAGGGTCTCAGTCTGGACATCCATGAGTCTCACGGTTGAGGTTACTTGGGGAGGGTACTGTGGGAGTAGTCATTGGTGTTCACTAACAAGAAAATTGACCCTTCCCTGCCTGCCTGCCTGCCTGCCTGCCTGCCTGCCTGCCTGCCTGCCTGCCTGCCTGCCTGCCTGCCTGCCTGCCTGCCTGCCTGCCTGCCTGCCTGCCTGCCTGCCTGCCTGCCTGCCTGCCTGCCTGCCTGCCTGCCTGCCTGCCTGCCTGCCTGCCTGCCTGCCTGCCTGCCTGCCTGCCTGCCTGCCTGCCTGCCTGCCTGCCTGCCTGCCTGCCTGCCTGCCTGCCTGCCTGCCTGCCTGCCTGCCTGCCTGCCTGCCTGCCTGCCTGCCTGCCTGCCTGCCTGCCTGCCTGCCTGCCTGCCTGCCTGACAGACTGACAGACTGACAGACTGACAGACAGACAGACAGACAGATAGATAGCTATATCAGTCTGGACATCCATGAGCCACACGGTTGCGCATTGGTGAAACTGTGGGAGTGTCCTCGTTGCTGGAATTCCACTTCCTAAGTTTGCTCCCAATCTTCTCTGTATCGTTCCAATTTCAGTTCCTCCCAATCTTCACTGTATCGTTCCAATTTCAGTTCCTATGATCCCAATCTTCTCTGTATCGTTCCAATTTCACTTCCTATGATCCCAATCTTCACTGTATCGTTCCAATTTCAGTTCCTATGATCCCAATCTTCTCTGTATCGTTCCAATTTCACTTCCTATGATCCCAATCTTCACTGTATCATTCCAATTTCAGTTCCTATGATCCCAATCTTCACTGTATCGTTCCAATTGATTGATTGATAGATAGATAGATAGATAGATAGATAGCGATTTATCTATAGATCGATCTATCTATCTCAGTGTGGACATCCAGGGGTCTCACGGCTGAGGTTACCTGGGGAGGGTACTGTGGGAGTCCGCATTGGTGTTCACTAACAAGAAAATTGGCGCCAGATCGACAAAAGGAACGTAAAATTTCAGTTCTTTTTGGTTTGATCCCAATCTTCTCTGTATCGTTCCAATTTCAGTTCCTTTTGGTTTCATTCCAATCTTCTCTGTATCGTTCCAATTTCACTTCCTATTGGTTTGATTCCAATCTCCTCTGTATCGTTCCAATTTCACTTCCTAGGATCCCAATCTTCATGTGTAGCAGAAGCTGACACAGGAGCACCCTGGCTTGACCAAATATATAAGGGTCTCAGTCTGGACATCCATGAGTCTCACGGTTGAGGTTACTTGGGGAGGGTACTGTGGGAGTAGTCATTGGTGTTCACTAACAAGAAAATTGACCCTGGCTTGCTTGCCTGCCTGCCTGCCTGCCTGCCTGCCTGCCTGCCTGCCTGCCTGCCTGCCTGCCTGCCTGCCTGCCTGCCTGCCTGCCTGCCTGCCTGCCTGCCTGCCTGCCTGCCTGCCTGCCTGCCTGCCTGCCTGCCTGCCTGCCTGCCTGCCTGCCTGCCTGCCTGCCTGCCTGCCTGCCTGCCTGCCTGCCTGCCTGCCTGCCTGCCTGCCTGCCTGCCTGCCTGCCTGCCTGCCTGCCTGCCTGCCTGCCTGCCTGCCTGCCTGCCTGCCTGCCTGCCTGCCTGCCTGCCTGCCTGCCTGCCTGCCTGCCTGCCTGCCTGCCTGCCTGCCTGCCTGCCTGCCTGACTGACTGACTGACTGACTGACTGACTGACTGACTGACTGACTGACTGACTGACTGACTGACTGACTGACTGACTGACTGACTGACAGACAGACAGACAGACAGATAGATAGCTATATCAGTCTGGACATCCATGAGCCACACGGTTGCGCATTGGTGAAACTGTGGGAGTGTCCTCGTTGCTGGAATTCCACTTCCTAAGTTTGCTCCCAATCTTCTCTGTATCGTTCCAATTTCAGTTCCTCCCAATCTTCACTGTATCGTTCCAATTTCAGTTCCTATGATCCCAATCTTCTCTGTATCGTTCCAATTTCACTTCCTATGATCCCAATCTTCACTGTATCGTTCCAATTTCAGTTCCTATGATCCCAATCTTCTCTGTATCGTTCCAATTTCACTTCCTATGATCCCAATCTTCACTGTATCGTTCCAATTTCAGTTCCTATGATCCCAATCTTCACTGTATCGTTCCAATTGATTGATTGATAGATAGATAGATAGATAGATAGCGATTTATCTATAGATCGATCTATCTATCTCAGTGTGGACATCCAGGGGTCTCACGGCTGAGGTTACCTGGGGAGGGTACTGTGGGAGTCCGCATTGGTGTTCACTAACAAGAAAATTGGCGCCAGATCGACAAAAGGAACGTAAAATTTCAGTTCCTTTTGGTTTGATCCCAATCTTCTCTGTATCGTTCCAATTTCAGTTCCTTTTGGTTTCATTCCAATCTTCTCTGTATCGTTCCAATTTCACTTCCTATTGGTTTGATTCCAATCTCCTCTGTATCGTTCCAATTTCACTTCCTAGGATCCCAATCTTCATGTGTAGCAGAAGCTGACACAGGAGCACCCTGGCTTGACCAAATATATAAGGGTCTCAGTCTGGACATCCATGAGTCTCACGGTTGAGGTTACTTGGGGAGGGTACTGTGGGAGTAGTCATTGGTGTTCACTAACAAGAAAATTGACCCTGGCTTGCTTGCTTGCTTGCCTGCCTGCCTGCCTGCCTGCCAGCCTGCCAGACAGACAGACAGACAGACAGACAGACAGACAGACAGACAGACAGACAGACAGACAGACAGACAGACAGACAGACAGACAGACAGACAGACAGACAGACAGACAGACAGACAGACAGACAGACAGACAGACAGACAGACAGACAGACAGACAGACAGACAGACAGACAGACAGACAGACAGACAGATAGATAGCTATATCAGTCTGGATATCCATGAGCCACACGGTTGCGCATTGGTGAAACTGTGGGAGTGTCCTCGTTGCTGGAATTCCACTTCCTAAGTTTGCTCCCAATCTTCTCTGTATCGTTCCAATTTCAGTTCCTCCCAATCTTCACTGTATCGTTCCAATTTCAGTTCCTATGATCCCAATCTTCTCTGTATCGTTCCAATTTCACTTCCTATGATCCCAATCTTCACTGTATCGTTCCAATTTCAGTTCCTATGATCCCAATCTTCACTGTATCGTTCCAATTGATTGATTGATAGATAGATAGATAGATAGATAGCGATTTATCTATAGATCGATCTATCTATCTCAGTGTGGACATCCAGGGGTCTCACGGCTGAGGTTACCTGGGGAGGGTACTGTGGGAGTCCGCATTGGTGTTCACTAACAAGAAAATTGGCGCCAGATCGACAAATGGAACGTAAAATTTCAGTTCCTTTTGGTTTGATCCCAATCTTCTCTGTATCGTTCCAATTTCAGTTCCTTTTGGTTTCATTCCAATCTTCTCTGTATCGTTCCAATTTCACTTCCTATTGGTTTGATTCCAATCTCCTCTGTATCGTTCCAATTTCACTTCCTAGGATCCCAATCTTCATGTGTAGCAGAAGCTGACACAGGAGCACCCTGGCTTGACCAAATATATAAGGGTCTCAGTCTGGACATCCATGAGTCTCACGGTTGAGGTTACTTGGGGAGGGTACTGTGGGAGTAGTCATTGGTGTTCACTAACAAGAAAATTGACCCTGGCTTGCTTGCCTGACAGACAGACAGACAGACAGACAGACAGACAGATAGATAGATAGCTATATCAGTCTGGACATCCATGAGCCACACGGTTGCGCATTGGTGAAACTGTGGGAGTGTCCTCGTTGCTGGAATTCCACTTCCTAAGCTTGCTCCCAATCTTCTCTGTATCGTTCCAATTTCAGTTCCTCCCAATCTTCACTGTATCGTTCCAATTTCAGTTCCTATGATCCCAATCTTCTCTGTATCGTTCCAATTTCACTTCCTATGATCCCAATCTTCACTGTATCGTTCCAATTTCAGTTCCTATGATCCCAATCTTCTCTGTATCGTTCCAATTTCACTTCCTATGATCCCAATCTTCACTGTATCGTTCCAATTTCAGTTCCTATGATCCCAATCTTCACTGTATCGTTCCAATTGATTGATTGATAGATAGATAGATAGATAGATAGCGATTTATCTATAGATCGATCTATCTATCTCAGTGTGGACATCCAGGGGTCTCACGGCTGAGGTTACCTGGGGAGGGTACTGTGGGAGTCCGCATTGGTGTTCACTAACAAGAAAATTGGCGCCAGATCGACAAAAGGAACGTAAAATTTCAGTTCCTTTTGGTTTGATCCCAATCTTCTCTGTATCGTTCCAATTTCAGTTCCTTTTGGTTTCATTCCAATCTTCTCTGTATCGTTCCAATTTCACTTCCTATTGGTTTGATTCCAATCTCCTCTGTATCGTTCCAATTTCACTTCCTAGGATCCCAATCTTCATGTGTAGCAGAAGCTGACACAGGAGCACCCTGGCTTGACCAAATATATAAGGGTCTCAGTCTGGACATCCATGAGTCTCACGGTTGAGGTTACTTGGGGAGGGTACTGTGGGAGTAGTCATTGGTGTTCACTAACAAGAAAATTGACCCTGGCTTGCTTGCTTGCTTGCCTGCCTGCCAGACAGACAGACAGACAGACAGACAGACAGACAGACAGACAGACAGACAGACAGACAGACAGACAGACAGACAGACAGACAGACAGACAGACAGACAGACAGACAGACAGACAGACAGACAGACAGACAGACAGACAGACAGACAGACAGACAGACAGACAGACAGACAGACAGACAGACAGACAGACAGACAGACAGACAGACAGATAGATAGCTATATCAGTCTGGATATCCATGAGCCACACGGTTGCGCATTGGTGAAACTGTGGGAGTGTCCTCGTTGCTGGAATTCCACTTCCTAAGTTTGCTCCCAATCTTCTCTGTATCGTTCCAATTTCAGTTCCTCCCAATCTTCACTGTATCGTTCCAATTTCAGTTCCTATGATCCCAATCTTCTCTGTATCGTTCCAATTTCACTTCCTATGATCCCAATCTTCACTGTATCGTTCCAATTTCAGTTCCTATGATCCCAATCTTCTCTGTATCGTTCCAATTTCACTTCCTATGATCCCAATCTTCACTGTATCGTTCCAATTTCAGTTCCTATGATCCCAATCTTCACTGTATCGTTCCAATTGATTGATTGATAGATAGATAGATAGATAGATAGCGATTTATCTATAGATCGATCTATCTATCTCAGTGTGGACATCCAGGGGTCTCACGGCTGAGGTTACCTGGGGAGGGTACTGTGGGAGTCCGCATTGGTGTTCACTAACAAGAAAATTGGCGCCAGATCGACAAATGGAACGTAAAATTTCAGTTCCTTTTGGTTTGATCCCAATCTTCTCTGTATCGTTCCAATTTCAGTTCCTTTTGGTTTCATTCCAATCTTCTCTGTATCGTTCCAATTTCACTTCCTATTGGTTTGATTCCAATCTCCTCTGTATCGTTCCAATTTCACTTCCTATGATCCCAATCTTCACTGTATCGTTCCAATTTCAGTTCCTATGATCCCAATCTTCTCTGTATCGTTCCAATTTCACTTCCTATGATCCCAATCTTCACTGTATCGTTCCAATTTCAGTTCCTATGATCCCAATCTTCACTGTATCGTTCCAATTGATTGATTGATAGATAGATAGATAGATAGATAGCGATTTATCTATAGATCGATCTATCTATCTCAGTGTGGACATCCAGGGGTCTCACGGCTGAGGTTACCTGGGGAGGGTACTGTGGGAGTCCGCATTGGTGTTCACTAACAAGAAAATTGGCGCCAGATCGACAAATGGAACGTAAAATTTCAGTTCCTTTTGGTTTGATCCCAATCTTCTCTGTATCGTTCCAATTTCAGTTCCTTTTGGTTTCATTCCAATCTTCTCTGTATCGTTCCAATTTCACTTCCTATTGGTTTGATTCCAATCTCCTCTGTATCGTTCCAATTTCACTTCCTAGGATCCCAATCTTCATGTGTAGCAGAAGCTGACACAGGAGCACCCTGGCTTGACCAAATATATAAGGGTCTCAGTCTGGACATCCATGAGTCTCACGGTTGAGGTTACTTGGGGAGGGTACTGTGGGAGTAGTCATTGGTGTTCACTAACAAGAAAATTGACCCTGGCTTGCTTGCCTGACAGACAGACAGACAGACAGACAGACAGACAGATAGATAGATAGCTATATCAGTCTGGACATCCATGAGCCACACGGTTGCGCATTGGTGAAACTGTGGGAGTGTCCTCGTTGCTGGAATTCCACTTCCTAAGCTTGCTCCCAATCTTCTCTGTATCGTTCCAATTTCAGTTCCTCCCAATCTTCACTGTATCGTTCCAATTTCAGTTCCTATGATCCCAATCTTCTCTGTATCGTTCCAATTTCACTTCCTATGATCCCAATCTTCACTGTATCGTTCCAATTTCAGTTCCTATGATCCCAATCTTCTCTGTATCGTTCCAATTTCACTTCCTATGATCCCAATCTTCACTGTATCGTTCCAATTTCAGTTCCTATGATCCCAATCTTCACTGTATCGTTCCAATTGATTGATTGATAGATAGATAGATAGATAGATAGCGATTTATCTATAGATCGATCTATCTATCTCAGTGTGGACATCCAGGGGTCTCACGGCTGAGGTTACCTGGGGAGGGTACTGTGGGAGTCCGCATTGGTGTTCACTAACAAGAAAATTGGCGCCAGATCGACAAAAGGAACGTAAAATTTCAGTTCCTTTTGGTTTGATCCCAATCTTCTCTGTATCGTTCCAATTTCAGTTCCTTTTGGTTTCATTCCAATCTTCTCTGTATCGTTCCAATTTCACTTCCTATTGGTTTGATTCCAATCTCCTCTGTATCGTTCCAATTTCACTTCCTAGGATCCCAATCTTCATGTGTAGCAGAAGCTGACACAGGAGCACCCTGGCTTGACCAAATATATAAGGGTCTCAGTCTGGACATCCATGAGTCTCACGGTTGAGGTTACTTGGGGAGGGTACTGTGGGAGTAGTCATTGGTGTTCACTAACAAGAAAATTGACCCTGGCTTGCTTGCTTGCTTGCCTGCCTGCCTGACAGACAGACAGACAGACAGACAGACAGACAGACAGACAGACAGACAGACAGACAGACAGACAGACAGACAGACAGACAGACAGACAGACAGACAGACAGACAGACAGACAGACAGACAGACAGACAGACAGACAGACAGACAGACAGACAGACAGATAGATAGCTATATCAGTCTGGATATCCATGAGCCACACGGTTGCGCATTGGTGAAACTGTGGGAGTGTCCTCGTTGCTGGAATTCCACTTCCTAAGTTTGCTCCCAATCTTCTCTGTATCGTTCCAATTTCAGTTCCTCCCAATCTTCACTGTATCGTTCCAATTTCAGTTCCTATGATCCCAATCTTCTCTGTATCGTTCCAATTTCACTTCCTATGATCCCAATCTTCACTGTATCGTTCCAATTTCAGTTCCTATGATCCCAATCTTCTCTGTATCGTTCCAATTTCACTTCCTATGATCCCAATCTTCACTGTATCGTTCCAATTTCAGTTCCTATGATCCCAATCTTCACTGTATCGTTCCAATTGATTGATTGATAGATAGATAGATAGATAGATAGCGATTTATCTATAGATCGATCTATCTATCTCAGTGTGGACATCCAGGGGTCTCACGGCTGAGGTTACCTGGGGAGGGTACTGTGGGAGTCCGCATTGGTGTTCACTAACAAGAAAATTGGCGCCAGATCGACAAATGGAACGTAAAATTTCAGTTCCTTTTGGTTTGATCCCAATCTTCTCTGTATCGTTCCAATTTCAGTTCCTTTTGGTTTCATTCCAATCTTCTCTGTATCGTTCCAATTTCACTTCCTATTGGTTTGATTCCAATCTCCTCTGTATCGTTCCAATTTCACTTCCTAGGATCCCAATCTTCATGTGTAGCAGAAGCTGACACAGGAGCACCCTGGCTTGACCAAATATATAAGGGTCTCAGTCTGGACATCCATGAGTCTCACGGTTGAGGTTACTTGGGGAGGGTACTGTGGGAGTAGTCATTGGTGTTCACTAACAAGAAAATTGACCCTGGCTTGCTTGCCTGACAGACAGACAGACAGACAGACAGACAGACAGACAGATAGATAGATAGCTATATCAGTCTGGACATCCATGAGCCACACGGTTGCGCATTGGTGAAACTGTGGGAGTGTCCTCGTTGCTGGAATTCCACTTCCTAAGTTTGCTCCCAATCTTCTCTGTATCGTTCCAATTTCAGTTCCTCCCAATCTTCACTGTATCGTTCCAATTTCAGTTCCTATGATCCCAATCTTCTCTGTATCGTTCCAATTTCACTTCCTATGATCCCAATCTTCACTGTATCGTTCCAATTTCAGTTCCTATGATCCCAATCTTCTCTGTATCGTTCCAATTTCACTTCCTATGATCCCAATCTTCACTGTATCGTTCCAATTTCAGTTCCTATGATCCCAATCTTCACTGTATCGTTCCAATTGATTGATTGATAGATAGATAGATAGATAGATAGCGATTTATCTATAGATCGATCTATCTATCTCAGTGTGGACATCCAGGGGTCTCACGGCTGAGGTTACCTGGGGAGGGTACTGTGGGAGTCCGCATTGGTGTTCACTAACAAGAAAATTGGCGCCAGATCGACAAAAGGAACGTAAAATTTCAGTTCCTTTTGGTTTGATCCCAATCTTCTCTGTATCGTTCCAATTTCAGTTCCTTTTGGTTTCATTCCAATCTTCTCTGTATCGTTCCAATTTCACTTCCTATTGGTTTGATTCCAATCTCCTCTGTATCGTTCCAATTTCACTTCCTAGGATCCCAATCTTCATGTGTAGCAGAAGCTGACACAGGAGCACCCTGGCTTGACCAAATATATAAGGGTCTCAGTCTGGACATCCATGAGTCTCACGGTTGAGGTTACTTGGGGAGGGTACTGTGGGAGTAGTCATTGGTGTTCACTAACAAGAAAATTGACCCTGGCTTGCTTGCTTGCCTGCCTGCCTGCCTGCCTGCCTGCCTGCCTGCCTGCCTGCCTGCCTGCCTGCCTGCCTGCCTGCCTGCCTGCCTGCCTGCCTGCCTGCCTGCCTGCCTGCCTGCCTGCCTGCCTGCCTGCCTGCCTGCCTGCCTGCCTGCCTGCCTGCCTGCCTGCCTGCCTGCCTGCCTGCCTGCCTGCCTGCCTGCCTGCCTGCCTGCCTGCCTGCCTGCCTGCCTGCCTGCCTGCCTGCCTGCCTGCCTGCCTGCCTGCCTGCCTGCCTGCCTGCCTGCCTGCCTGCCTGCCTGCCTGCCTGCCTGCCTGCCTGCCTGCCTGCCTGCCTGCCTGCCTGCCTGCCTGCCTGCCTGCCTGCCTGCCTGCCTGCCTGACAGACAGACAGACAGACAGACAGACAGACAGACAGACAGACAGACAGACAGACAGACAGACAGACAGACAGACAGACAGACAGACAGATAGATAGCTATATCAGTCTGGATATCCATGAGCCACACGGTTGCGCATTGGTGAAACTGTGGGAGTGTCCTCGTTGCTGGAATTCCACTTCCTAAGTTTGCTCCCAATCTTCTCTGTATCGTTCCAATTTCAGTTCCTCCCAATCTTCACTGTATCGTTCCAATTTCAGTTCCTATGATCCCAATCTTCTCTGTATCGTTCCAATTTCACTTCCTATGATCCCAATCTTCACTGTATCGTTCCAATTTCAGTTCCTATGATCCCAATCTTCTCTGTATCGTTCCAATTTCACTTCCTATGATCCCAATCTTCACTGTATCGTTCCAATTTCAGTTCCTATGATCCCAATCTTCACTGTATCGTTCCAATTGATTGATTGATAGATAGATAGATAGATAGATAGCGATTTATCTATAGATCGATCTATCTATCTCAGTGTGGACATCCAGGGGTCTCACGGCTGAGGTTACCTGGGGAGGGTACTGTGGGAGTCCGCATTGGTGTTCACTAACAAGAAAATTGGCGCCAGATCGACAAATGGAACGTAAAATTTCAGTTCCTTTTGGTTTGATCCCAATCTTCTCTGTATCGTTCCAATTTCAGTTCCTTTTGGTTTCATTCCAATCTTCTCTGTATCGTTCCAATTTCACTTCCTATTGGTTTGATTCCAATCTCCTCTGTATCGTTCCAATTTCACTTCCTAGGATCCCAATCTTCATGTGTAGCAGAAGCTGACACAGGAGCACCCTGGCTTGACCAAATATATAAGGGTCTCAGTCTGGACATCCATGAGTCTCACGGTTGAGGTTACTTGGGGAGGGTACTGTGGGAGTAGTCATTGGTGTTCACTAACAAGAAAATTGACCCTGGCTTGCTTGCCTGACAGACAGACAGACAGACAGACAGACAGACAGACAGATAGATAGATAGCTATATCAGTCTGGACATCCATGAGCCACACGGTTGCGCATTGGTGAAACTGTGGGAGTGTCCTCGTTGCTGGAATTCCACTTCCTAAGTTTGCTCCCAATCTTCTCTGTATCGTTCCAATTTCAGTTCCTCCCAATCTTCACTGTATCGTTCCAATTTCAGTTCCTATGATCCCAATCTTCTCTGTATCGTTCCAATTTCACTTCCTATGATCCCAATCTTCACTGTATCGTTCCAATTTCAGTTCCTATGATCCCAATCTTCTCTGTATCGTTCCAATTTCACTTCCTATGATCCCAATCTTCACTGTATCGTTCCAATTTCAGTTCCTATGATCCCAATCTTCACTGTATCGTTCCAATTGATTGATTGATAGATAGATAGATAGATAGATAGCGATTTATCTATAGATCGATCTATCTATCTCAGTGTGGACATCCAGGGGTCTCACGGCTGAGGTTACCTGGGGAGGGTACTGTGGGAGTCCGCATTGGTGTTCACTAACAAGAAAATTGGCGCCAGATCGACAAAAGGAACGTAAAATTTCAGTTCCTTTTGGTTTGATCCCAATCTTCTCTGTATCGTTCCAATTTCAGTTCCTTTTGGTTTCATTCCAATCTTCTCTGTATCGTTCCAATTTCACTTCCTATTGGTTTGATTCCAATCTCCTCTGTATCGTTCCAATTTCACTTCCTAGGATCCCAATCTTCATGTGTAGCAGAAGCTGACACAGGAGCACCCTGGCTTGACCAAATATATAAGGGTCTCAGTCTGGACATCCATGAGTCTCACGGTTGAGGTTACTTGGGGAGGGTACTGTGGGAGTAGTCATTGGTGTTCACTAACAAGAAAATTGACCCTGGCTTGCCTGCCTGCCTGCCTGCCTGCCTGCCTGCCTGCCTGCCTGCCTGCCTGCCTGCCTGCCTGCCTGCCTGCCTGCCTGCCTGCCTGCCTGCCTGCCTGCCTGCCTGCCTGCCTGCCTGCCTGCCTGCCTGCCTGCCTGCCTGCCTGCCTGCCTGCCTGCCTGCCTGCCTGCCTGCCTGCCTGCCTGCCTGCCTGCCTGCCTGCCTGCCTGCCTGCCTGCCTGCCTGCCTGCCTGCCTGCCTGCCTGCCTGCCTGCCTGCCTGCCTGCCTGCCTGCCTGCCTGCCTGCCTGCCTGCCTGCCTGCCTGCCTGCCTGCCTGCCTGCCTGCCTGCCTGCCTGCCTGCCTGCCTGCCTGCCTGCCTGCCTGCCTGCCTGCCTGCCTGCCTGCCTGCCTGCCTGACAGACAGACAGACAGACAGACAGACAGACAGACAGACAGACAGACAGACAGACAGACAGACAGACAGATAGATAGCTATATCAGTCTGGATATCCATGAGCCACACGGTTGCGCATTGGTGAAACTGTGGGAGTGTCCTCGTTGCTGGAATTCCACTTCCTAAGTTTGCTCCCAATCTTCTCTGTATCGTTCCAATTTCAGTTCCTCCCAATCTTCACTGTATCGTTCCAATTTCAGTTCCTATGATCCCAATCTTCTCTGTATCGTTCCAATTTCACTTCCTATGATCCCAATCTTCACTGTATCGTTCCAATTTCAGTTCCTATGATCCCAATCTTCTCTGTATCGTTCCAATTTCACTTCCTATGATCCCAATCTTCACTGTATCGTTCCAATTTCAGTTCCTATGATCCCAATCTTCACTGTATCGTTCCAATTGATTGATTGATAGATAGATAGATAGATAGATAGATAGCGATTTATCTATAGATCGATCTATCTATCTCAGTGTGGACATCCAGGGGTCTCACGGCTGAGGTTACCTGGGGAGGGTACTGTGGGAGTCCGCATTGGTGTTCACTAACAAGAAAATTGGCGCCAGATCGACAAATGGAACGTAAAATTTCAGTTCCTTTTGGTTTGATCCCAATCTTCTCTGTATCGTTCCAATTTCAGTTCCTTTTGGTTTCATTCCAATCTTCTCTGTATCGTTCCAATTTCACTTCCTATTGGTTTGATTCCAATCTCCTCTGTATCGTTCCAATTTCACTTCCTAGGATCCCAATCTTCATGTGTAGCAGAAGCTGACACAGGAGCACCCTGGCTTGACCAAATATATAAGGGTCTCAGTCTGGACATCCATGAGTCTCACGGTTGAGGTTACTTGGGGAGGGTACTGTGGGAGTAGTCATTGGTGTTCACTAACAAGAAAATTGACCCTGGCTTGCTTGCCTGACAGACAGACAGACAGACAGACAGACAGACAGACAGATAGATAGATAGCTATATCAGTCTGGACATCCATGAGCCACACGGTTGCGCATTGGTGAAACTGTGGGAGTGTCCTCGTTGCTGGAATTCCACTTCCTAAGTTTGCTCCCAATCTTCTCTGTATCGTTCCAATTTCAGTTCCTCCCAATCTTCACTGTATCGTTCCAATTTCAGTTCCTATGATCCCAATCTTCTCTGTATCGTTCCAATTTCACTTCCTATGATCCCAATCTTCACTGTATCGTTCCAATTTCAGTTCCTATGATCCCAATCTTCTCTGTATCGTTCCAATTTCACTTCCTATGATCCCAATCTTCACTGTATCGTTCCAATTTCAGTTCCTATGATCCCAATCTTCACTGTATCGTTCCAATTGATTGATTGATAGATAGATAGATAGATAGATAGCGATTTATCTATAGATCGATCTATCTATCTCAGTGTGGACATCCAGGGGTCTCACGGCTGAGGTTACCTGGGGAGGGTACTGTGGGAGTCCGCATTGGTGTTCACTAACAAGAAAATTGGCGCCAGATCGACAAAAGGAACGTAAAATTTCAGTTCCTTTTGGTTTGATCCCAATCTTCTCTGTATCGTTCCAATTTCAGTTCCTTTTGGTTTCATTCCAATCTTCTCTGTATCGTTCCAATTTCACTTCCTATTGGTTTGATTCCAATCTCCTCTGTATCGTTCCAATTTCACTTCCTAGGATCCCAATCTTCATGTGTAGCAGAAGCTGACACAGGAGCACCCTGGCTTGACCAAATATATAAGGGTCTCAGTCTGGACATCCATGAGTCTCACGGTTGAGGTTACTTGGGGAGGGTACTGTGGGAGTAGTCATTGGTGTTCACTAACAAGAAAATTGACCCTGGCTTGCTTGCCTGCCTGCCTGCCCCTGCCTGCCTGCCTGCCTGCCTGCCTGCCTGCCTGCCTGCCTGCCTGCCTGCCTGCCTGCCAGACAGACAGACAGACAGACAGACAGACAGACAGACAGACAGACAGACAGACAGACAGACAGACAGACAGACAGACAGACAGACAGACAGACAGACAGACAGACAGACAGACAGACAGACAGACAGACAGACAGACAGACAGACAGACAGACAGACAGACAGACAGACAGACAGACAGACAGACAGACAGACAGACAGACAGACAGACAGATAGCTATATCAGTCTGGATATCCATGAGCCACACGGTTGCGCATTGGTGAAACTGTGGGAGTGTCCTCGTTGCTGGAATTCCACTTCCTAAGTTTGCTCCCAATCTTCTCTGTATCGTTCCAATTTCAGTTCCTCCCAATCTTCACTGTATCGTTCCAATTTCAGTTCCTATGATCCCAATCTTCTCTGTATCGTTCCAATTTCACTTCCTATGATCCCAATCTTCACTGTATCGTTCCAATTTCAGTTCCTATGATCCCAATCTTCTCTGTATCGTTCCAATTTCACTTCCTATGATCCCAATCTTCACTGTATCGTTCCAATTTCAGTTCCTATGATCCCAATCTTCACTGTATCGTTCCAATTGATTGATTGATAGATAGATAGATAGATAGATAGCGATTTATCTATAGATCGATCTATCTATCTCAGTGTGGACATCCAGGGGTCTCACGGCTGAGGTTACCTGGGGAGGGTACTGTGGGAGTCCGCATTGGTGTTCACTAACAAGAAAATTGGCGCCAGATCGACAAATGGAACGTAAAATTTCAGTTCCTTTTGGTTTGATCCCAATCTTCTCTGTATCGTTCCAATTTCAGTTCCTTTTGGTTTCATTCCAATCTTCTCTGTATCGTTCCAATTTCACTTCCTATTGGTTTGATTCCAATCTCCTCTGTATCGTTCCAATTTCACTTCCTAGGATCCCAATCTTCATGTGTAGCAGAAGCTGACACAGGAGCACCCTGGCTTGACCAAATATATAAGGGTCTCAGTCTGGACATCCATGAGTCTCACGGTTGAGGTTACTTGGGGAGGGTACTGTGGGAGTATTCATTGGTGTTCACTAACAAGAAAATTGACCCTGGCTTGCTTGCCTGACAGACAGACAGACAGACAGACAGACAGATAGATAGCTATATCAGTCTGGATATCCATGAGCCACACGGTTGCGCATTGGTGAAACTGTGGGAGTGTCCTCGTTGCTGGAATTCCACTTCCTAAGTTTGCTCCCAATCTTCTCTGTATCGTTCCAATTTCAGTTCCTCCCAATCTTCACTGTATCGTTCCAATTTCAGTTCCTATGATCCCAATCTTCTCTGTATCGTTCCAATTTCACTTCCTATGATCCCAATCTTCACTGTATCGTTCCAATTTCAGTTCCTATGATCCCAATCTTCTCTGTATCGTTCCAATTTCACTTCCTATGATCCCAATCTTCACTGTATCGTTCCAATTTCAGTTCCTATGATCCCAATCTTCACTGTATCGTTCCAATTGATTGATTGATAGATAGATAGATAGATAGATAGATAGCGATTTATCTATAGATCGATCTATCTATCTCAGTGTGGACATCCAGGGGTCTCACGGCTGAGGTTACCTGGGGAGGGTACTGTGGGAGTCCGCATTGGTGTTCACTAACAAGAAAATTGGCGCCAGATCGACAAATGGAACGTAAAATTTCAGTTCCTTTTGGTTTGATCCCAATCTTCTCTGTATCGTTCCAATTTCAGTTCCTTTTGGTTTCATTCCAATCTTCTCTGTATCGTTCCAATTTCACTTCCTATTGGTTTGATTCCAATCTCCTCTGTATCGTTCCAATTTCACTTCCTAGGATCCCAATCTTCATGTGTAGCAGAAGCTGACACAGGAGCACCCTGGCTTGACCAAATATATAAGGGTCTCAGTCTGGACATCCATGAGTCTCACGGTTGAGGTTACTTGGGGAGGGTACTGTGGGAGTAGTCATTGGTGTTCACTAACAAGAAAATTGACCCTGGCTTGCTTGCCTGACAGACAGACAGACAGACAGACAGACAGACAGACAGATAGATAGATAGCTATATCAGTCTGGACATCCATGAGCCACACGGTTGCGCATTGGTGAAACTGTGGGAGTGTCCTCGTTGCTGGAATTCCACTTCCTAAGTTTGCTCCCAATCTTCTCTGTATCGTTCCAATTTCAGTTCCTCCCAATCTTCACTGTATCGTTCCAATTTCAGTTCCTATGATCCCAATCTTCTCTGTATCGTTCCAATTTCACTTCCTATGATCCCAATCTTCACTGTATCGTTCCAATTTCAGTTCCTATGATCCCAATCTTCTCTGTATCGTTCCAATTTCACTTCCTATGATCCCAATCTTCACTGTATCGTTCCAATTTCAGTTCCTATGATCCCAATCTTCACTGTATCGTTCCAATTGATTGATTGATAGATAGATAGATAGATAGATAGCGATTTATCTATAGATCGATCTATCTATCTCAGTGTGGACATCCAGGGGTCTCACGGCTGAGGTTACCTGGGGAGGGTACTGTGGGAGTCCGCATTGGTGTTCACTAACAAGAAAATTGGCGCCAGATCGACAAAAGGAACGTAAAATTTCAGTTCCTTTTGGTTTGATCCCAATCTTCTCTGTATCGTTCCAATTTCAGTTCCTTTTGGTTTCATTCCAATCTTCTCTGTATCGTTCCAATTTCACTTCCTATTGGTTTGATTCCAATCTCCTCTGTATCGTTCCAATTTCACTTCCTAGGATCCCAATCTTCATGTGTAGCAGAAGCTGACACAGGAGCACCCTGGCTTGACCAAATATATAAGGGTCTCAGTCTGGACATCCATGAGTCTCACGGTTGAGGTTACTTGGGGAGGGTACTGTGGGAGTAGTCATTGGTGTTCACTAACAAGAAAATTGACCCTGGCTTGCCTGCCTGCCTGCCTGCCTGCCTGCCTGCCTGCCTGCCTGCCTGCCTGCCTGCCTGCCTGCCAGACAGACAGACAGACAGACAGACAGACAGACAGACAGACAGACAGACAGACAGACAGACAGACAGACAGACAGACAGACAGACAGACAGACAGACAGACAGACAGACAGACAGACAGATAGATAGCTATATCAGTCTGGATATCCATGAGCCACACGGTTGCGCATTGGTGAAACTGTGGGAGTGTCCTCGTTGCTGGAATTCCACTTCCTAAGTTTGCTCCCAATCTTCTCTGTATCGTTCCAATTTCAGTTCCTCCCAATCTTCACTGTATCGTTCCAATTTCAGTTCCTATGATCCCAATCTTCTCTGTATCGTTCCAATTTCACTTCCTATGATCCCAATCTTCACTGTATCGTTCCAATTTCAGTTCCTATGATCCCAATCTTCTCTGTATCGTTCCAATTTCACTTCCTATGATCCCAATCTTCACTGTATCGTTCCAATTTCAGTTCCTATGATCCCAATCTTCACTGTATCGTTCCAATTGATTGATTGATAGATAGATAGATAGATAGATAGATAGCGATTTATCTATAGATCGATCTATCTATCTCAGTGTGGACATCCAGGGGTCTCACGGCTGAGGTTACCTGGGGAGGGTACTGTGGGAGTCCGCATTGGTGTTCACTAACAAGAAAATTGGCGCCAGATCGACAAATGGAACGTAAAATTTCAGTTCCTTTTGGTTTGATCCCAATCTTCTCTGTATCGTTCCAATTTCAGTTCCTTTTGGTTTCATTCCAATCTTCTCTGTATCGTTCCAATTTCACTTCCTATTGGTTTGATTCCAATCTCCTCTGTATCGTTCCAATTTCACTTCCTAGGATCCCAATCTTCATGTGTAGCAGAAGCTGACACAGGAGCACCCTGGGTTGACCAAATATATAAGGGTCTCAGTCTGGACATCCATGAGTCTCACGGTTGAGGTTACTTGGGGAGGGTACTGTGGGAGTAGTCATTGGTGTTCACTAACAAGAAAATTGACCCTGGCTTGCTTGCCTGACAGACAGACAGACAGACAGACAGACAGACAGACAGATAGATAGATAGCTATATCAGTCTGGACATCCATGAGCCACACGGTTGCGCATTGGTGAAACTGTGGGAGTGTCCTCGTTGCTGGAATTCCACTTCCTAAGTTTGCTCCCAATCTTCTCTGTATCGTTCCAATTTCAGTTCCTCCCAATCTTCACTGTATCGTTCCAATTTCAGTTCCTATGATCCCAATCTTCTCTGTATCGTTCCAATTTCACTTCCTATGATCCCAATCTTCACTGTATCGTTCCAATTTCAGTTCCTATGATCCCAATCTTCTCTGTATCGTTCCAATTTCACTTCCTATGATCCCAATCTTCACTGTATCGTTCCAATTTCAGTTCCTATGATCCCAATCTTGGACTGTATCGTTCCAATTGATTGATTGATAGATAGATAGATAGATAGATAGCGATTTATCTATAGATCGATCTATCTATCTCAGTGTGGACATCCAGGGGTCTCACGGCTGAGGTTACCTGGGGAGGGTACTGTGGGAGTCCGCATTGGTGTTCACTAACAAGAAAATTGGCGCCAGATCGACAAAAGGAACGTAAAATTTCAGTTCCTTTTGGTTTGATCCCAATCTTCTCTGTATCGTTCCAATTTCAGTTCCTTTTGGTTTCATTCCAATCTTCTCTGTATCGTTCCAATTTCACTTCCTATTGGTTTGATTCCAATCTCCTCTGTATCGTTCCAATTTCACTTCCTAGGATCCCAATCTTCATGTGTAGCAGAAGCTGACACAGGAGCACCCTGGCTTGACCAAATATATAAGGGTCTCAGTCTGGACATCCATGAGTCTCACGGTTGAGGTTACTTGGGGAGGGTACTGTGGGAGTAGTCATTGGTGTTCACTAACAAGAAAATTGACCCTGGCTTGCTTGCCTGCCTGCCTGCCCCTGCCTGCCTGCCTGCCTGCCTGCCTGCCAGACAGACAGACAGACAGACAGACAGACAGACAGACAGACAGACAGACAGACAGACAGACAGACAGACAGACAGACAGACAGACAGACAGACAGACAGACAGACAGACAGACAGACAGACAGACAGACAGACAGACAGACAGACAGACAGACAGATAGATAGCTATATCAGTCTGGATATCCATGAGCCACACGGTTGCGCATTGGTGAAACTGTGGGAGTGTCCTCGTTGCTGGAATTCCACTTCCTAAGTTTGCTCCCAATCTTCTCTGTATCGTTCCAATTTCAGTTCCTCCCAATCTTCACTGTATCGTTCCAATTTCAGTTCCTATGATCCCAATCTTCTCTGTATCGTTCCAATTTCACTTCCTATGATCCCAATCTTCACTGTATCGTTCCAATTTCAGTTCCTATGATCCCAATCTTCTCTGTATCGTTCCAATTTCACTTCCTATGATCCCAATCTTCACTGTATCGTTCCAATTTCAGTTCCTATGATCCCAATCTTCACTGTATCGTTCCAATTGATTGATTGATAGATAGATAGATAGATAGATAGCGATTTATCTATAGATCGATCTATCTATCTCAGTGTGGACATCCAGGGGTCTCACGGCTGAGGTTACCTGGGGAGGGTACTGTGGGAGTCCGCATTGGTGTTCACTAACAAGAAAATTGGCGCCAGATCGACAAATGGAACGTAAAATTTCAGTTCCTTTTGGTTTGATCCCAATCTTCTCTGTATCGTTCCAATTTCAGTTCCTTTTGGTTTCATTCCAATCTTCTCTGTATCGTTCCAATTTCACTTCCTATTGGTTTGATTCCAATCTCCTCTGTATCGTTCCAATTTCACTTCCTAGGATCCCAATCTTCATGTGTAGCAGAAGCTGACACAGGAGCACCCTGGCTTGACCAAATATATAAGGGTCTCAGTCTGGACATCCATGAGTCTCACGGTTGAGGTTACTTGGGGAGGGTACTGTGGGAGTAGTCATTGGTGTTCACTAACAAGAAAATTGACCCTGGCTTGCTTGCCTGACAGACAGACAGACAGACAGACAGACAGACAGACAGATAGATAGATAGCTATATCAGTCTGGACATCCATGAGCCACACGGTTGCGCATTGGTGAAACTGTGGGAGTGTCCTCGTTGCTGGAATTCCACTTCCTAAGTTTGCTCCCAATCTTCTCTGTATCGTTCCAATTTCAGTTCCTCCCAATCTTCACTGTATCGTTCCAATTTCAGTTCCTATGATCCCAATCTTCTCTGTATCGTTCCAATTTCACTTCCTATGATCCCAATCTTCACTGTATCGTTCCAATTTCAGTTCCTATGATCCCAATCTTCTCTGTATCGTTCCAATTTCACTTCCTATGATCCCAATCTTCACATCTTCACTGTATCGTTCCAATTTCAGTTCCTATGATCCCAATCTTCACTGTATCGTTCCAATTGATTGATTGATAGATAGATAGATAGATAGATAGCGATTTATCTATAGATCGATCTATCTATCTCAGTGTGGACATCCAGGGGTCTCACGGCTGAGGTTACCTGGGGAGGGTACTGTGGGAGTCCGCATTGGTGTTCACTAACAAGAAAATTGGCGCCAGATCGACAAAAGGAACGTAAAATTTCAGTTCCTTTTGGTTTGATCCCAATCTTCTCTGTATCGTTCCAATTTCAGTTCCTTTTGGTTTCATTCCAATCTTCTCTGTATCGTTCCAATTTCACTTCCTATTGGTTTGATTCCAATCTCCTCTGTATCGTTCCAATTTCACTTCCTAGGATCCCAATCTTCATGTGTAGCAGAAGCTGACACAGGAGCACCCTGGCTTGACCAAATATATAAGGGTCTCAGTCTGGACATCCATGAGTCTCACGGTTGAGGTTACTTGGGGAGGGTACTGTGGGAGTAGTCATTGGTGTTCACTAACAAGAAAATTGACCCTGGCCGGCCTGCCTGCCTGCCTGCCTGCCTGCCTGCCTGCCTGCCTGCCTGCCTGCCTGCCTGCCTGCCTGCCTGCCTGCCTGCCTGCCTGCCTGCCTGCCTGCCTGCCTGCCTGCCTGCCTGCCTGCCTGCCTGCCTGCCTGCCTGCCTGCCTGCCTGCCTGCCTGCCTGCCTGCCTGCCTGCCTGCCTGCCTGCCTGCCTGCCTGCCTGCCTGCCTGCCTGCCTGCCTGCCTGCCTGCCTGCCTGCCTGCCTGCCTGCCTGCCTGCCTGCCTGCCTGCCTGCCTGCCTGCCTGCCTGCCTGCCTGCCTGCCTGCCTGCCTGCCTGCCTGCCTGCCTGCCTGCCTGCCTGCCTGCCTGCCTGCCTGCCTGCCTGCCTGCCTGCCTGCCTGCCTGCCTGCCTGCCTGCCTGCCTGCCTGCCTGCCTGCCTGCCTGCCTGACAGACTGCCTGACAGACTGCCTGACAGACTGACAGACAGACAGACAGACAGATAGATAGCTATATCAGTCTGGACATCCATGAGCCACACGGTTGCGCATTGGTGAAACTGTGGGAGTGTCCTCGTTGCTGGAATTCCACTTCCTAAGTTTGCTCCCAATCTTCTCTGTATCGTTCCAATTTCAGTTCCTCCCAATCTTCACTGTATCGTTCCAATTTCAGTTCCTATGATCCCAATCTTCTCTGTATCGTTCCAATTTCACTTCCTATGATCCCAATCTTCACTGTATCGTTCCAATTTCAGTTCCTATGATCCCAATCTTCTCTGTATCGTTCCAATTTCACTTCCTATGATCCCAATCTTCACTGTATCGTTCCAATTTCAGTTCCTATGATCCCAATCTTCAC
Organism: Electrona antarctica; assembly: GCF_951216825.1. NCBI lineage: Eukaryota > Metazoa > Chordata > Actinopteri > Myctophiformes > Myctophidae > Electrona > Electrona antarctica. The sequence goes on from NC_136795.1 coordinate 50,583,144, forward strand.
TGTATCGTTCCAATTGATTGATTGATAGATAGATAGATAGATAGATAGCGATTTATCTATAGATCGATCTATCTATCTCAGTGTGGACATCCAGGGGTCTCACGGCTGAGGTTACCTGGGGAGGGTACTGTGGGAGTCCGCATTGGTGTTCACTAACAAGAAAATTGGCGCCAGATCGACAAAAGGAACGTAAAATTTCAGTTCCTTTTGGTTTGATCCCAATCTTCCCTGTATCGTTCCAATTTCAGTTCCTTTTGGTTTCATTCCAATCTTCTCTGTATCGTTCCAATTTCACTTCCTATTGGTTTGATTCCAATCTCCTCTGTATCGTTCCAATTTCACTTCCTAGGATCCCAATCTTCATGTGTAGCAGAAGCTGACACAGGAGCACCCTGGCTTGACCAAATATATAAGGGTCTCAGTCTGGACATCCATGAGTCTCACGGTTGAGGTTACTTGGGGAGGGTACTGTGGGAGTAGTCATTGGTGTTCACTAACAAGAAAATTGACCCTGGCCTGCCTGCCTGCCTGCCTGCCTGCCTGCCTGCCTGCCTGCCTGCCTGCCTGCCTGCCTGCCTGCCTGCCTGCCTGCCTGCCTGCCTGCCTGCCTGCCTGCCTGCCTGCCTGCCTGCCTGCCTGCCTGCCTGCCTGCCTGCCTGCCTGCCTGCCTGCCTGCCTGCCTGCCTGCCTGCCTGCCTGCCTGCCTGCCTGCCTGCCTGCCTGCCTGCCTGCCTGCCTGCCTGCCTGCCTGCCTGCCTGCCTGCCTGCCTGCCTGCCTGCCTGCCTGCCTGCCTGCCTGCCTGCCTGCCTGCCTGCCTGCCTGCCTGCCTGCCTGCCTGCCTGCCTGCCTGCCTGCCTGCCTGCCTGCCTGCCTGCCTGCCTGCCTGCCTGCCTGCCTGCCTGCCTGCCTGCCTGCCTGCCTGCCAGACTGACAGACTGACAGACTGACAGACTGACAGACTGACAGACTGACAGACAGACAGACAGACAGACAGACAGATAGATAGCTATATCAGTCTGGACATCCATGAGCCACACGGTTGCGCATTGGTGAAACTGGGAGTGTCCTCGTTGCTGGAATTCCACTTCCTAAGTTTGCTCCCAATCTTCTCTGTATCGTTCCAATTTCAGTTCCTCCCAATCTTCACTGTATCGTTCCAATTTCAGTTCCTATGATCCCAATCTTCTCTGTATCGTTCCAATTTCACTTCCTATGATCCCAATCTTCACTGTATCGTTCCAATTTCAGTTCCTATGATCCCAATCTTCTCTGTATCGTTCCAATTTCACTTCCTATGATCCCAATCTTCACTGTATCGTTCCAATTTCAGTTCCTATGATCCCAATCTTCACTGTATCGTTCCAATTGATTGATTGATAGATAGATAGATAGATAGATAGCGATTTATCTATAGATCGATCTATCTATCTCAGTGTGGACATCCAGGGGTCTCACGGCTGAGGTTACCTGGGGAGGGTACTGTGGGAGTCCGCATTGGTGTTCACTAACAAGAAAATTGGCGCCAGATCGACAAAAGGAACGTAAAATTTCAGTTCCTTTTGGTTTGATCCCAATCTTCTCTGTATCGTTCCAATTTCAGTTCCTTTTGGTTTCATTCCAATCTTCTCTGTATCGTTCCAATTTCACTTCCTATTGGTTTGATTCCAATCTCCTCTGTATCGTTCCAATTTCACTTCCTAGGATCCCAATCTTCATGTGTAGCAGAAGCTGACACAGGAGCACCCTGGCTTGACCAAATATATAAGGGTCTCAGTCTGGACATCCATGAGTCTCACGGTTGAGGTTACTTGGGGAGGGTACTGTGGGAGTAGTCATTGGTGTTCACTAACAAGAAAATTGACCCTGGCTTGCTTGCTTGCCTGCCTGCCTGCCTGCCTGCCTGCCTGCCTGCCTGCCTGCCTGCCTGCCTGCCTGCCTGCCTGCCTGCCTGCCTGCCTGCCTGCCTGCCTGCCTGCCTGCCTGCCTGCCTGCCTGCCTGCCTGCCTGCCTGCCTGCCTGCCTGCCTGCCTGCCTGCCTGCCTGCCTGCCTGCCTGCCTGCCTGCCTGCCTGCCTGCCTGCCTGCCTGCCTGCCTGCCTGCCTGCCTGCCTGCCTGCCTGCCTGCCTGCCTGCCTGCCTGCCTGCCTGCCTGCCTGCCTGCCTGCCTGCCTGCCTGCCTGCCTGCCTGCCTGCCTGCCTGCCTGCCTGCCTGCCTGCCTGCCTGCCTGCCTGCCTGCCTGCCTGCCTGCCTGCCTGCCTGCCAGACAGACAGACAGACAGACAGACAGACAGACAGACAGACAGACAGACAGACAGACAGACAGACAGACAGACAGACAGACAGACAGACAGACAGACAGACAGACAGACAGACAGACAGACAGACAGATAGCTATATCAGTCTGGAAATCCATGAGCCACACGGTTGCGCATTGGTGAAACTGTGGGAGTGTCCTCGTTGCTGGAATTCCACTTCCTAAGTTTGCTCCCAATCTTCTCTGTATCGTTCCAATTTCAGTTCCTCCCAATCTTCACTGTATCGTTCCAATTTCAGTTCCTATGATCCCAATCTTCTCTGTATCGTTCCAATTTCACTTCCTATGATCCCAATCTTCACTGTATCGTTCCAATTTCAGTTCCTATGATCCCAATCTTCTCTGTATCGTTCCAATTTCACTTCCTATGATCCCAATCTTCACTGTATCGTTCCAATTTCAGTTCCTATGATCCCAATCTTCACTGTATCGTTCCAATTGATTGATTGATAGATAGATAGATAGATAGATAGCGATTTATCTATAGATCGATCTATCTATCTCAGTGTGGACATCCAGGGGTCTCACGGCTGAGGTTACCTGGGGAGGGTACTGTGGGAGTCCGCATTGGTGTTCACTAACAAGAAAATTGGCGCCAGATCGACAAAAGGAACGTAAAATTTCAGTTCCTTTTGGTTTGATCCCAATCTTCTCTGTATCGTTCCAATTTCAGTTCCTTTTGGTTTCATTCCAATCTTCTCTGTATCGTTCCAATTTCACTTCCTATTGGTTTGATTCCAATCTCCTCTGTATCGTTCCAATTTCACTTCCTAGGATCCCAATCTTCATGTGTAGCAGAAGCTGACACAGGAGCACCCTGGCTTGACCAAATATATAAGGGTCTCAGTCTGGACATCCATGAGTCTCACGGTTGAGGTTACTTGGGGAGGGTACTGTGGGAGTAGTCATTGGTGTTCACTAACAAGAAAATTGACCCTGGCTTGCCTGCCTGCCTGCCTGCCTGCCTGCCTGCCTGCCTGCCTGCCTGCCTGCCTGCCTGCCTGCCTGCCTGCCTGCCTGACAGACAGACAGACAGACAGACAGACAGACAGACAGACAGACAGACAGACAGACAGACAGACAGACAGACAGACAGACAGACAGACAGACAGACAGACAGACAGACAGATAGATAGCTATATCAGTCTGGACATCCATGAGCCACACTCCATGCTCCCAATCTTCTCTGTATCGTTCCAATTTCAGTTCCTCCCAATCTTCACTGTATCCAATTTCAGTTCCTCCCAATCTTCACTGTATCGTTCCAATTTCAGTTCCTATGATCCCAATCTTCTCTGTATCGTTCCAATTTCACTTCCTATGATCCCAATCTTCACTGTATCGTTCCAATTTCAGTTCCTATGATCCCAATCTTCTCTGTATCGTTCCAATTTCACTTCCTATGATCCCAATCTTCACTGTATCGTTCCAATTTCAGTTCCTATGATCCCAATCTTCACTGTATCGTTCCAATTGATTGATTGATAGATAGATAGATAGATAGATAGCGATTTATCTATAGATCGATCTATCTATCTCAGTGTGGACATCCAGGGGTCTCACGGCTGAGGTTACCTGGGGAGGGTACTGTGGGAGTCCGCATTGGTGTTCACTAACAAGAAAATTGGCGCCAGATCGACAAAAGGAACGTAAAATTTCAGTTCCTTTTGGTTTGATCCCAATCTTCTCTGTATCGTTCCAATTTCAGTTCCTTTTGGTTTCATTCCAATCTTCTCTGTATCGTTCCAATTTCACTTCCTATTGGTTTGATTCCAATCTCCTCTGTATCGTTCCAATTTCACTTCCTAGGATCCCAATCTTCATGTGTAGCAGAAGCTGACACAGGAGCACCCTGGCTTGACCAAATATATAAGGGTCTCAGTCTGGACATCCATGAGTCTCACGGTTGAGGTTACTTGGGGAGGGTACTGTGGGAGTAGTCATTGGTGTTCACTAACAAGAAAATTGACCTTGCCTTGCCTTGCCTTGCCTTGCCTTGCCTTGCCTTGCCTTGCCTTGCCTTGCCTTGCCTTGCCTTGCCTTGCCTTGCCTTGCCTTGCCTTGCCTTGCCTTGCCTTGCCTTGCCTTGCCTTGCCTTGCCTTGCCTTGCCTTGCCTTGCCTTGCCTTGCCTTGCCTGACAGACTGACAGACTGACAGACTGACAGACAGATAGATAGCTATATCAGTCTGGACATCCATGAGCCACACGGTTGCGCATTGGTGAAACTGGGAGTGTCCTCGTTGCTGGAATTCCACTTCCTAAGTTTGCTCCCAATCTTCTCTGTATCGTTCCAATTTCAGTTCCTCCCAATCTTCACTGTATCGTTCCAATTTCAGTTCCTATGATCCCAATCTTCTCTGTATCGTTCCAATTTCACTTCCTATGATCCCAATCTTCACTGTATCGTTCCAATTTCAGTTCCTATGATCCCAATCTTCTCTGTATCGTTCCAATTTCACTTCCTATGATCCCAATCTTCACTGTATCGTTCCAATTTCAGTTCCTATGATCCCAATCTTCACTGTATCGTTCCAATTGATTGATTGATAGATAGATAGATAGATAGATAGCGATTTATCTATAGATCGATCTATCTATCTCAGTGTGGACATCCAGGGGTCTCACGGCTGAGGTTACCTGGGGAGGGTACTGTGGGAGTCCGCATTGGTGTTCACTAACAAGAAAATTGGCGCCAGATCGACAAAAGGAACGTAAAATTTCAGTTCCTTTTGGTTTGATCCCAATCTTCTCTGTATCGTTCCAATTTCAGTTCCTTTTGGTTTCATTCCAATCTTCTCTGTATCGTTCCAATTTCACTTCCTATTGGTTTGATTCCAATCTCCTCTGTATCGTTCCAATTTCACTTCCTAGGATCCCAATCTTCATGTGTAGCAGAAGCTGACACAGGAGCACCCTGGCTTGACCAAATATATAAGGGTCTCAGTCTGGACATCCATGAGTCTCACGGTTGAGGTTACTTGGGGAGGGTACTGTGGGAGTAGTCATTGGTGTTCACTAACAAGAAAATTGACCCTGGCTTGCCTGCCTGCCTGCCTGCCTGCCTGCCTGCCTGCCTGCCTGCCTGCCTGCCTGCCTGCCTGCCTGCCTGCCTGCCTGCCTGCCTGCCTGCCTGCCTGCCTGCCTGCCTGCCTGCCTGCCTGCCTGCCTGCCTGCCTGCCTGCCTGCCTGCCTGCCTGCCTGCCTGCCTGCCTGCCTGCCTGCCTGCCTGCCTGCCTGCCTGCCTGCCTGCCTGCCTGCCTGCCTGCCTGCCTGCCTGCCTGCCTGCCTGCCTGCCTGCCTGCCTGCCTGCCTGCCTGCCTGCCTGCCTGCCTGCCTGCCTGCCTGCCTGCCTGCCTGCCTGCCTGCCTGCCTGCCTGCCTGCCTGCCTGCCTGCCTGCCTGCCTGCCTGCCTGCCTGCCTGCCTGCCTGCCTGCCTGCCTGCCTGCCTGCCTGCCTGCCTGCCTGCCTGCCTGCCTGCCTGCCTGCCTGCCTGCCTGCCTGCCTGCCTGCCTGCCTGCCTGCCTGCCTGCCTGCCTGCCTGCCTGCCTGCCTGCCTGCCTGCCTGCCTGCCTGCCTGCCTGCCTGCCTGCCTGCCTGCCTGCCTGCCTGCCTGCCTGCCTGCCTGCCTGCCTGCCTGCCTGCCTGCCTGCCTGCCTGCCTGCCTGCCTGCCTGCCTGCCTGCCTGCCTGCCTGCCTGCCTGCCTGCCTGCCTGCCTGCCTGCCTGCCTGCCTGCCTGCCTGCCTGCCTGCCTGCCTGCCTGCCTGCCTGCCTGCCTGCCTGCCTGCCTGCCTGCCTGCCTGCCTGCCTGCCTGCCTGCCTGCCTGCCTGCCTGCCTGCCTGCCTGCCTGCCTGCCTGCCTGCCTGCCTGCCTGCCTGCCTGCCTGCCTGCCTGCCTGCCTGCCTGCCTGCCTGCCTGCCTGCCTGCCTGCCTGCCTGCCTGCCTGCCTGCCTGCCTGCCTGCCTGCCTGCCTGCCTGCCTGCCTGCCTGCCTGCCTGCCTGCCTGCCTGCCTGCCTGCCTGCCTGCCTGCCTGCCTGCCTGCCTGCCTGCCTGCCTGCCTGCCTGCCTGCCTGCCTGCCTGCCTGCCTGCCTGCCTGCCTGCCTGCCTGCCTGCCTGCCTGCCTGCCTGCCTGCCTGCCTGCCTGCCTGCCTGCCTGCCTGCCTGCCTGCCTGCCTGCCTGCCTGCCTGCCTGCCTGCCTGCCTGCCTGCCTGCCTGCCTGCCTGCCTGCCTGCCTGCCTGCCTGCCTGCCTGCCTGCCTGCCTGCCTGCCTGCCTGCCTGCCTGCCTGCCTGCCTGCCTGCCTGCCTGCCTGCCTGCCTGCCTGCCTGCCTGCCTGCCTGCCTGCCTGCCTGCCTGCCTGCCTGCCTGCCTGCCTGCCTGCCTGCCTGCCTGCCTGCCTGCCTGCCTGCCTGCCTGCCTGCCTGCCTGCCTGCCTGCCTGCCTGCCTGCCTGCCTGCCTGCCTGCCTGCCTGCCTGCCTGCCTGCCTGCCTGCCTGCCTGCCTGCCTGCCTGCCTGCCTGCCTGCCTGCCTGCCTGCCTGCCTGCCTGCCTGCCTGCCTGCCTGCCTGCCTGCCTGCCTGCCTGCCTGCCTGCCTGCCTGCCTGCCTGCCTGCCTGCCTGCCTGCCTGCCTGCCTGCCTGCCTGCCTGCCTGCCTGCCTGCCTGCCTGCCTGCCTGCCTGCCTGCCTGCCTGCCTGCCTGCCTGCCTGCCTGCCTGCCTGCCTGCCTGCCTGCCTGCCTGCCTGCCTGCCTGCCTGCCTGCCTGCCTGCCTGCCTGCCTGCCTGCCTGCCTGCCTGCCTGCCTGCCTGCCTGCCTGCCTGCCTGCCTGCCTGCCTGCCTGCCTGCCTGCCTGCCTGCCTGCCTGCCTGCCTGCCTGCCTGCCTGCCTGCCTGCCTGCCTGCCTGCCTGCCTGCCTGCCTGCCTGCCTGCCTGCCTGCCTGCCTGCCTGCCTGCCTGCCTGCCTGCCTGCCTGCCTGCCTGCCTGCCTGCCTGCCTGCCTGCCTGCCTGCCTGCCTGCCTGCCTGCCTGCCTGCCTGCCTGCCTGCCTGCCTGCCTGCCTGCCTGCCTGCCTGCCTGCCTGCCTGCCTGCCTGCCTGCCTGCCTGCCTGCCTGCCTGCCTGCCTGCCTGCCTGCCTGCCTGCCTGCCTGCCTGCCTGCCTGCCTGCCTGCCTGCCTGCCTGCCTGCCTGCCTGCCTGCCTGCCTGCCTGCCTGCCTGCCTGCCTGCCTGCCTGCCTGCCTGTTAGCATGCCTGTCTGTTAGCAAGATAGCAGCAGCAGGAGGAGGAGGAGGAGAGAGAGCATTAGAAGTCAGACAGGCTGGGCTTGCTGTCAGAGGTAAGGGCATAATAATTATTTAGCTATATGCACTAAATCAAATATGTATTACATGGTCCATCTGCTTGTGGCTAGATGAAGCCTCGATTTTAGTGTTTATGTCTATTGGGCCATTTTTAAATAAATAAATAATTGTAAAACCAGCCTGTTTTTGCATGTTAGCTCCAATATAATTACTCATTGCATGTAATACAAACACATTTGCAAGCCCATTATTTACTGTATGTTCAATTTGTGTACAGTGTGTGTGGAGTAGCAGACAGCTGTCAGAGTGGTGGACACATATGACATTTATTTTCTATATGCAAAGGTGAGTTGTCATGTAGAACCGACAGAATGATAACATTTAGTTTTATATTCCTTTTTTTATTCAACATTATTGGCTAAAATTGTACATGTTGTTCACATGCAATAAAGACATTGTGTCAGACAGGAAAAACAAAGTGCTCGTACCGGTACTACACCAAGTTTACACTGGCGTGTATGGGGTTCGACACCCTGGAGTGCTAAAAATAAACCTGTCTGTCACAGTCTGTTGTATGTGTGACTTTATGAAATGTCCAATTCAATATTTCACTAAGCTAGACAGTTGTCAACCCTTTTCATTTAAAGGGCCCCCAGTTTGACCTGCGTGCGTGCGTGCGTGCGTGCGTGCGTGCGTGCGGTGAGTGAGTGAGTGAGTGAGTGAGTGAGTGAGTGCGTGCGTGCGTGCGTTGAGAGAGCGTGCGTGGAGGGTCAGGGCCCAGAGGTCACTGTGCCCTCATGCCTGTGTGCGTGCGTGCGTGCGTGCGTGCGTGCGTGCGTGCGTGCGTGCGTGCGTGCGGTGAGTGAGTGAGTGAGTGAGTGAGTGAGTGAGTGAGTGAGTGAGTGAGTGCGTGCGTGCGTGCGTGCATTGAGAGAGCGTGCGTGGAGGGTCAGGGCCCAGAGGTCACTGTGCCCTCATGCCTGTGTGCGTGCGTGCGTGCGTGCGTGCGTGCGTGCGTGCGTGCGTGCGTGCGGTGAGTGAGTGAGTGAGTGAGTGAGTGAGTGAGTGAGTGAGTGAGTGAGTGAGTGAGTGCGTGCGTGCGTGCGTGCGTGCATTGAGAGAGCGTGCGTGGAGGGTCAGGGCCCAGAGGTCACTGTGCCCTCATGCCTGTGTGCGTGCGTGCGTGCGTGCGTGCGTGCGTGCGTGCGGTGAGTGAGTGAGTGAGTGAGTGAGTGAGTGAGTGAGTGAGTGAGTGCGTGCGTGCGTGCGTGCGTGCGGAAAAGGAACGCACCGGCCGAAGGAGGAACGCGGAGGCGCCGCGTTCCACTTATCGGGCCTTTGGGCCCGCCGCGGGCGGACGGGGCGACGCCGGGGCGCGCCAGGCGCGTCCCTCATCTCCGGGCGCCCCGGGGACCGGGAAGGGCCCAGAGGTCACTGTGCCCACGAGGTGTCGTGTTAACTGGGCCCGCGCAGGGCCCGCGCAGGGCCCGCGCAGGGCCTCGGGCCCCCGAAGGGGGCCGCGCAAAACATTTTTTGGCCCTTCCCGGTCCCCGGGGCGCCCGGAGATGAGGGACGCGCCTGGCGCGCCCCGGCGTCGCCCCGTCCGCCCGCGGCGGGCCCAAAGGCCCGATAAGTGGAACGCGGCGCCTCCGCGTTCCTCCTTCGGCCGGTGCGTTCCTTTTCCTTTTCGTGCGTGCGTGCGTGCGTGCGGTGAGTGAGTGAGTGAGTGTGAGTGAGTGAGTGAGTGAGTGAGTGAGTGAGTGAGTGAGTGAGTGAGTGTGAGTGAGCGAGCGGAGTCTTGAGTTGAGCAATGTAACTCTGAGAACAAAAGCAATGACCCCTGGTCAATATGAGAACCACTGTTCTGTCATATTCACATATTTCACACAGCCTGTGATGTCAATTAGCTGGGCATGCATGCAATTCAACTGAATGCCCACGAGGTGTCATCAGTGCACAGTAACACAGAGCACAGAGCAGAGACTCTGTCCCATAGTACAGCTCTAATGTCATATTTCACTGAGGGTGATGTTATAGAAATGTCAATTTGAGTTGCTATAGATGTGTTTGTGTTAACTGAACCTTCAGAAATAAGAAAATTAACGGAATAGCTGTGAAAACCTCAAAGAACGCACTGGTTTCCTTGCGCTCCTGGCCAGCCGATCCTCTCTGACTTTAGTAAAATGTATTAGTATATCCCTGGATGGTTATTGGCCTATTCTAATGTAGCTGGGGGCCAATCGGGTGGTTTAGACTCTGACAGCTGACAGCAGGGCGCCGCCCCCCTCTCTCCCTTTCCACTGAGCACGGCAGCCATCTTGGTTTGCCTGTCAACAAACAGACTGGACTGGAGGTACTATTGATATATTTTTTAATAAGTCGTAGAAGATGTTTGAAAGACATTAATGGCCACCTTTTGTCTCTCTGATGATCACTAAGGACTCGAAAATTAATTTGGAACGTTTTGGTCTATTTTGGAGAGAGTTACAGCCATGTAGCATCTGTTAGCATGTTAGCTTGTGTTCCACTGTTATGGCTGGCCAGTGCAATATTTCATATATTTTTTAATAAGTCGTAGAAGATGTTTGAAAGACATTAATGGCCACCTTTTGTCTCTCTGATGATCACTAAGGACTCGAAAATTAATTTGGAACGTTTTAATGTATTTTTGACAGATTTACAGCCATGTAGCATCTGTTAGCATGTTAGCTTGTGTTCCACTGTTATGGCTGGCCAGTGCAATATTTCATATATTTTTTAATAAGTCGTAGAAGATGTTTGAAAGACATTAATGGCCACCTTTTGTCTCTCTGATGATCACTAAGGACTCGAAAAATTAATTTGGAACGTTTTAATGTATTTTTGACAGATTTACAGCCATGTAGCATCTGTTAGCAAGATAGCAGCAGCAGGAGGAGGAGGAGGAGAGAGAGCATTAGAAGTCAGACAGGCTGGGCTTGCTGTCAGAGGTAAGGGCATAATAATTATTTAGCTATATGCACTAAATCAAATATGTATTACATGGTCCATCTGCTTGTGGCTAGATGAAGCCCGGAGATGAGGGACGCGCCTGGCGCGCCCCGGCGTCGCCCCGTCCGCCCGCGGCGGGCCCAAAGGCCCGATAAGTGGAACGCGGCGCCTCCGCGTTCCTCCTTCGGCCGGTGCGTTCCTTTTCCTTTTCGTGCGTGCGTGCGTGCGTGCGGTGAGTGAGTGAGTGAGTGTGAGTGAGTGAGTGAGTGAGTGAGTGAGTGAGTGAGTGAGTGAGTGAGTGTGAGTGAGCGAGCGGAGTCTTGAGTTGAGCAATGTAACTCTGAGAACAAAAGCAATGACCCCTGGTCAATATGAGAACCACTGTTCTGTCATATTCACATATTTCACACAGCCTGTGATGTCAATTAGCTGGGCATGCATGCAATTCAACTGAATGCCCACGAGGTGTCGTCAGTGCACAGTAACACAGAGCACAGAGCAGAGACTCTGTCCCATAGTACAGCTCTAATGTCATATTTCACTGAGGGTGATGTTATAGAAATGTCAATTTGAGTTGCTATAGATGTGTTTGTGTTAACTGAACCTTCAGAAATAAGAAAATTAACGGAATAGCTGTGAAAACCTCAAAGAACGCACTGGTTTCCTTGCGCTCCTGGCCAGCCGATCCTCTCTGACTTTAGTAAAATGTATTAGTATATCCCTGGATGGTTATTGGCCTATTCTAATGTAGCTGGGGGCCAATCGGGTGGTTTAGACTCTGACAGCTGACAGCAGGGCGCCGCCCCCCTCTCTCCCTTTCCACTGAGCACGGCAGCCATCTTGGTTTGCCTGTCAACAAACAGACTGGACTGGAGGTACTATTGATATATTTTTTAATAAGTCGTAGAAGATGTTTGAAAGACATTAATGGCCACCTTTTGTCTCTCTGATGATCACTAAGGACTCGAAAATTAATTTGGAACGTTTTGGTCTATTTTGGAGAGAGTTACAGCCATGTAGCATCTGTTAGCATGTTAGCTTGTGTTCCACTGTTATGGCTGGCCAGTGCAATATTTCATATATTTTTTAATAAGTCGTAGAAGATGTTTGAAAGACATTAATGGCCACCTTTTGTCTCTCTGATGATCACTAAGGACTCGAAAATTAATTTGGAACGTTTTAATGTATTTTTGACAGATTTACAGCCATGTAGCATCTGTTAGCATGTTAGCTTGTGTTCCACTGTTATGGCTGGCCAGTGCAATATTTCATATATTTTTTAATAAGTCGTAGAAGATGTTTGAAAGACATTAATGGCCACCGTTTGTCTCTCTGATGATCACTAAGGACTCGAAAAATTAATTTGGAACGTTTTAATGTATTTTTGACAGATTTACAGCCATGTAGCATCTGTTAGCAAGATAGCAGCAGCAGGAGGAGGAGGAGGAGAGAGAGCATTAGAAGTCAGACAGGCTGGGCTTGCTGTCAGAGGTAAGGGCATAATAATTATTTAGCTATATGCACTAAATCAAATATGTATTACATGGTCCATCTGCTTGTGGCTAGATGAAGCCTCGATTTTAGTGTTTATGTCTATTGGGCCATTTTTAAATAAATAAATAATTGTAAAACCAGCCTGTTTTTGCATGTTAGCTCCAATATAATTACTCATTGCATGTACACTGGGCGAAAAACCCAAGAATCCCTAGAAATCGTTGCCCGAATATTACCAGATATGATTCAAATACGGTGATATCCATATGGATACTCTCCGGATTCTTGACATATACTCTCGTAATGGATTTCATGTTCGGAGAATATCAAAACTCCAGAATGGGACCAATTTTATTCTTCTAGAATATGGAGTTAATTTTATCCAGGATACATGTCATATCCAATGTCAAGATATGACTACTATGAATATCCTAAGTCCTAACCCCAGTTGTATCTTTTGTCAGAATATGACCTGTCGTCATATCCTAAGTCCTAAAACCAGTTGTATCTGTTGTCAGAATATGACCTGTCGTCATATCCTAAATCCAAACACCAGTTGTATCTTTTGTCAGAATATGACCTTTCGTCATATCCTAAATCCAAACACCAGTTGTATCTTTTGTCAGAATATGACCTGTCGTCATATCCTAAGTCCTAAAACCAGTTGTATCTGTTGTCAGAATATGACCTGTCGTCATATCCTAAATCCAAACACGAGTTGTATCTTTTGTCAGAATATGACCTGTCGTCATATCCTAAGTCCTAAAACCAGTTGTATCTTTTGTCAGAATATGACCTGTCGTCATATCCTAAATCCAAACACCAGTTGTATCTTTTGTCAGAATATGACCTGTCGTCATATCCTAAGTCCTAAAACCAGTTGTATCTGTTGTCAGAATATGACCTGTCGTCATATCCTAAATCCAAACACCAGTTGTATCTTTTGTCAGAATATGACCTGTCGTCATATCCTAAGTCCTAAAACCAGTTGTATCTGTTGTCAGAATATGACCTGTCGTCATATCCTAAATCCAAACACCAGTTGTATCTTTTGTCAGAATATGACCTGTCGTCATATCCTAAGTCCTAAAACCAGTTGTATATTTTGTCAGAATATGACCTGTCGTCATATCCTAAGTCCTAAAACCAGTTGTATCTTTTGTCAGAATATGACCTGTCGTCATATCCTAAATCCAAACACCAGTTGTATCTTTTGTCAGAATATGACCTGTCGTCATATCCTAAATCCAAACACCAGTTGTATCTTTTGTCAGAATATGACCTGTCGTCATATCCTAAATCCTAAAACCAGTTGTATCTTTTGTCAGAATATGACCTGTCGTCATATCCTAAATCCAAACACCAGTTGTATCTTTTGTCAGAATATGACCTGTCATCATATCCTAAATCCAAACACCAGTTGTATCTTTTGTCAGAATATGACCTGTCGTCATATCCTAAATCCAAACACCAGTTGTATCTTGTCAGAATATGACCTGTATATTTCAGTATACCATTCATGGCCCATATCATGATGACCCACTATACAAGGACAGATCAGTGTACCCAAAACTGTATACTAGGCCCAGTTCTTTTTTCCCCTCTACACCAAATGTCTCATCCAAAAAGGCTACCTACTTTGAATATAAACATTAAGCTAAAAACAATTTACAAAACAAAAATCACTTCAGCGCAAACAAACATTTATTTAGCAACCTCAAAACAGGGGCCATGCCTCCAAAAGATACGGATCACTGCAATGTGAAAGCATTGAATACAGTTGAATGAAGTGTACTCAGATACGGATTGCTGCAATGTGAAAGCATTGAATACAGTACTCAGATACGGATCACTGCAATGTGAAAGCATTGAATACAGTTGTAATGAAGTGTACTCAGATACGGATCACTGCAATGTGAAAGCATTGCATACAGTTGAATGAAGTGTACTGGGATACGGATCGCTGCATTGTGAAAGCATTGAATACAGTTGAATGAAGTGTACTCGGGTGCGGCAGAATCAAGGCTAGTGGGGACCAGGCAACGTGTATTCTGGAATCATTTTGAATCATTCGAGCATGGGGGTACTTTTTTACAAAATTTGATAGTGATTTATTTTTTTATTATTTACTATAGTCCTACTAGACCCCACGATATTATATCTGGCCACAAAAGATCACAGGATCTACTGAATGTGAAGGTATAGCCTACTGGGAGGAAGCCACACTGTGTGTCATGTACGTTTGACACATTCAGTAGATCCTGTGATCTTTTGTGGCCAGATATAATATCGTGGGGTCTAGTAGGACTATAGTAAATAATAAAAAAATAAATCGCTATAAAAATGTGAAAAAAATACATATTTAGCCCCATGTCAGCTAAAATCCCTAAAATGAAAAAGAGCAGCAAATGGAAAAAAAAATTACATTAATCTTTTACTTTCTCTAATAACCTAAAACATGAACCTAGGTTGAAAAAGTCACTCTAGAAACAATACAATGAAGGTTTAAACATTTAGATAAATGTTAAAACAAAAAAAGGCAGCTTGACAACAAAGTATTGTAGCCAGGACATGGTCTCACAGTTTGTCTGAACAGGACAAGAACAAGAACACACAGGATGGCGCACAGACGACGGGAGTCAGGGTGAGGAGCAGATGAGGGGAAACCACTCTCACACGCGTGAATTCCGTTTGTGTCAGAGCATAGGCATGGCTGAGGCATGGTAACACCCCGCCTGCCTGTGATTGGTCTACCGACACTGCCCGTCTTGACTGTCCTCGGAGACGCGAGGTTAATTACTCAGTGGTGAGATTGAGAAATAAATAATAGGCTACAAATTTGTAGAAGAGGCAAACTAATTTTGTTTATGCCGTTTGCTTTGATTGAATAACACGTGTGTTGTAGCCTACTACCCAAATCAAATCATGGCGTGCATGTTCAATCAATTATTCCATCAAAGCAAACGGCATAAACAATATTAGTTTGCCTTTTCTACAAAAATAAAACGTACAAGTTAGCTTTCTCTTGTGTCATACCATACTACTTGTATTATTTCCCACCACGGAGTAACCTCGCCTCAGACTATCCAGCATATCCACCTCGGAGGACAGTCAAGACAGGCAGTGTTGGTAGGCCAATCACAGGCAGGCGGGGCGTTACCATGCCTATGCTCGGACACAAACGGAATTCATGCCTCTCACACTCACGCACTCACACTCCTCCAGTCCCTTCCGCTTCACCCTCCAGGGCCTCTTTTATGTACAGACGTTTGAGGGTAAAGAGTCCAGAATGAACCCTCATGCGGGTCTCCTTGGGCTCCACACCCCTCTGAAGCAGGGGGGGGATCTCAGGGTAAAGAGTCCAGAATGAACCCTCATGCGGGTCTCCCTGGGCTCCACACCCCTCTGGAGCAGGGGGGGGGGGTCTCAGGGTAAAGAGTCCAGACTGAACCCTCATGCGGGTCTCCTTGGGCTCCACACCCCTCTGGAGCAGGGGGGGATCTCAGGGTAAAGAGTCCAGAATGAACCCTCATGCGGGTCTCCTTGGGCTCCACACCCCGCCAACTGTTGTAGGCATATGAAATTAAATTGGAGAAAAAGGGGGTAAATTAAGTGGTTACTCAATGAAAATAAAAAGTACTCGTATCGGTACTCGGTATTGGCGAGTACTAACAATTAAGTACTTTTACTCAGTCTGAAAGAAATCGGGACAACGCTATTATGTCATTGGCAACTACACACATCTCCAAACATTCTACCCCTTTGTGTATGACCCCTCTGCTTCATGTCCTGCAGCAGATTTCTCTGTAATGACCACCTCACTGTTATATCCCTTGGCTTAAATAAACCAGTAAGACACCTAAGAGGCGGATGTTTGCACTTGTTGACGGTAGACTGCTGGGTGAGCACTGGCGCTTTGGCATGGAAGGGTCAGATCAACAAGGAATGAATTCTGTACTGGCCATATAGCCTAATAGTCCGGCAGCCGACATGTGGCTTCTTTAGTTTAAAATTAACATCCTATGGCAGGCAAAAATGTCAAACTTTCCTTTTGCTTTAAGTAGCGTGCGACATGTCAAACTAGGGGGTTTATTATTCCGAATCCATTCCAAGCATTAGTTTTGCACAAAAAACACTCCTTGGGCTAAAAGCAGCCATAGCCACTAGCCCAAATGTGCCCAAAATGTGCTGACCTCAAACTAATGCTTGGAATGGATTCAGAATCATGAAAACCCCATAGTTTGACATGTCACATGCTACTTAAAGCATAAAGATCATTTTTGACATTTCTGCCTGCCATAGGATGTTAATGGTAGGGTCACAAGAAACCCCTATAAAAAAAATTGCCCAATAGTGACAGCCGGTCAGCAGTATATAGACAATATTTTAGGCCAATAAAAAAAAAGTATACCAAATTTCCCACCCCACGCCGGACTATAAGGAGCATGTCTTGAGTGTACAGTGTTTGATGATGTCAGATCAACATATGGAATGTCAGAACAGGTCAGCTCCATATATGGAGATCTAAGGGTGGTAGCGGGGACATTCTCTTGTGTACAGGGTTTGATAGGCCTTAATTCAGGCCTGTTGAACTCTAGTTGCCGGGCGCAGCTGCACTAATAACTTTGGGGCAGGCCCGTCTAGAGTTTAAATGGACAGGTATCAGTCAAAAGGGAGACATCAGGTTCTGACATTTCACATGTCAGTAAGAGCAGGTCAATAGCTCACCCGATCCCTCCGGCTAGTGAGAGCCTTCCTCCTCTTCACATCCTCCAATGTCCCGGCCAGCTCAATTCGTGTGGTTGTCTTGAGGCTTTCAAAAGCCCTGTTACAGGCTTCTAGTGAATGACAACACAAATACCACATTATGATCTCTAAATGTATTATATTAAGGCATCTCAAAAGGATGGTGATAGAAATTAGCAGACAAAATGTAAACTGTCAAACTAAATGGGGGTACTCTGACGAGCTAGCTATAGAGACAGGGAGACCCCTATTATTTAGCAAACACTACAGACATGATTACCATTTGAATAGAAAACCAACCTATTTAACAAAAAAATAACACAAATCACACCAATATTACATTTGTCAATATTTGGTCATTGTGCCATCTGTTATTTTTAACCGTATCAAATCAACACTAATCTACAATTTAGGCATTTAGCACACTTTATCAAGAGCGATTTACAGTAAGCAAGGTAAACATACATAGAATGCAGAGACAGTAGGGTAGGGTCACAGCCATACATTTATACAAGGGGTTCTAGAGTTGTACTGTTGGGGGGGGGGGCTCTGTTGAAGATAAATAGGTAGATTAAGTACATACAGACAGCTCTTGGGGAATCTTTTGGCTGGCAGGAGGAGGCGTTTGCAGGATGGATGCCTCCATCCTGTCCAGCCTCTGTCACCCCTGAAAAGCTCTCCTTGACGGTGCTGGACAACTCCTTGACGGCATCCACCCTTCTGGTGAGCTGTGTTACCGCTCTACAAATGTGAGGGGAAAATAAATAAGTTAGGATTGAATTACTGTTATTATTACAAGTTTATGTTCTGTGTTTCATTTTCCAACAAAATCACAATAACCTTGGTCAATAGGTAGCAGTGCAGGACCACAGGTCATAGCTGGGTCTCTTCGGGGTGTAGTGTCTTAAGCGCATGCGTGTTCCCTCATAACCGAGAGGACATGTGAAAGAAAGCCACCAGGATAATGCACCGAATAACACGTGCGTGCGTGGCCAAAATTCTTACCATATTCAAGATCACGCCCCAGTCATGGTCCGAAAGAAACTGGATCATGGTAGACACCCTAGGATTCACACCAAGTCGTGATTTGTTTTGCTTTCCACTTTAGTGCCTTTCTCTGGGTTGATCAAGAACATGCATCTGCAGACACACAAGGACAATGAAGAAAATCTTTAGATTATAATACAGCCATGTAAAGAAAATAAACTAATGTAGATTATATAAAGCAATTAAAAAATAATAAAGACTGGAGGGTGGTGTATGTGTGTCTATGAAATGCGTACTGAATGTTTAAGCTTACTTGTTTTAAAAGCCCATATTCGAAGATCATGTTACTCAAAGGTTCCTGGTCTTTGGTCGTCTTCTCCACCATCTGGGTTGACCTGATAAAATAGAATTTCAAATTATTAATGTGTGTATATCTAAGTACTGTGTGTGTGTGTGTGTGTGTGTGTGTGTGTGTATATATCTAAGTACTGTGTGTGTGTGTGTATATCTAAGTACTGTGTGTGTGTGTGTCCACGCACGCACACTCGCCGCGTGCGTGCGTGGACACGGTAAGATTCATGCGTGGACACTATGAATCTTACCATAATCAACAATCTCACTACTCATGGTCCGAGAGTGAATCAAGGTATACCTAGGATTCACAACTATAGATACGATGTGCTCTCCTTCTCTGGGTTGATGGAGAACAGACACCTGCGGAAATAGAATAAAAACAGTATTATATATATATATATATATATTATAAAACAAAGAAAAATATATTTTTAATTGAAGATGTTCATTTAAGGCAACTTCTAATGGAAAAGATTTAGATTAGGCAGTGCTACTTTCTTTTAGTGCAGGCTAAAGCAAACACAAAAATACACACCTCTCCAGAAACCCCAGGGTTGATGCCAGCGCTGATGGGTAGACGTTTGCAGAAAACAGGACTCTCTGAATAAGAAACTAACAAAATAATAAAACAAGCATCATTAAGATTTTAAAACTGCTCATCACCATCAACATAAATGTATTGTATTTCAGGTTGAGGGAAATACAAGTTCAGCTGCATACAGTTGTGTTCTTCCTGCTTAGTTCTGCTTAGTTGCTTAGTCTGCTTAGTTCTTCCTAAGCAGGAACTCACATTCATAATTTCACCACAATCTTCCTGAATTCCCATTTGATGTTTCTCCGGTGTCCAAAGACTGCAACAGTTCCTCTGGGAAGTTGTGCCATGGTGCTATGAAGGTCTACACCCAATCAGGGCGTTGGAGCTGCAGGACCTTAGCCAACTTTTATTTCTGCCATTTCTGGAATTAAGGAAAAGTTACACCAGTTTTCAAAAGCAAAAATGGGCACACACACACACACACATATACACACACATACACACATCCCTTTGAGAAAACCTTAGCATAAAAAAAAGAAAAACATGAATACATGTCTGTAAACTCATTGGCAACTACAGATCACTGCAATTACTGGGATACATATCCTACATACACTCTCAAACATTCACTGACACCAACCAGACCTACCAACGGAGATTGTATTAACGGCAACACCAGTTTTGTATTTTGGCTACATAAAACACAGGCGCAAAGACTGCATAAGTATATAACACAAACACACTTTCAATAACAACATGGATAACCAGGCCTGTCAGCGATGATCATGCCAATAATGACCTGCTACTAAGAGCAGAGGGAATTGAACACATTCAACTGACCACAACATTGCAAGAACTTTGTTTTGAGAAAACTTTTTTTTAATTTTCAAATTGGATGCCATAGCTTTTCTTGGCCTGAATGAAGGGATATGACAGACCATCTTATAACATTTTCATCACTGCATTTTCCACTAAAGAACAGTCACAGACTCACATAACTTTTTATATATATCATTTCTATTTGACACCATAACTGGAAACTCCTTATTTTTTTCCCACTGGAAGCACCAATCCAACAAGTTGACTGCACAACAGATTTGACCTTGACAAAGGCCATTCAGTTATTTTCTTCTTGTTTTTCCTACTTTTCTATACTTTATCCTTCCCTCGCACCATGTGTTGCCTTAGGCCAGATGACCACCACAATCATCATAATGTGGTACCATTTTGATTTTGTCCATATCTCCCCTTAACTGTTAAGACACTATCCAATACCTTCCATAACACAAAAGGTCTCATGGAAGATTTGTGCCAATCCTATGCTTTCATGGTGCATCATTTGATGTCACAATATCATCAGCAACTGGTTGACACTCTGGAAACTTTCAAGCAATCACTAATAAACAAGGTGATAAAATATGAAATACTATTAGAAACTAACTAACTACTATAATATTTGCAATCGAAGGGGTAACCCAGTTAAAAATGGTAACCAAACATGTCAATGATCAGTCAGTCAGATCAGTATAAAGAATATGATGTCACTTCCTGAACTGCCACTCCCCTCACTGTGTCAGTCACTGAAGGCAGCATTCAGTGTTTGGTTGCAGCATGCTGCGTTGGCAATGTTGCTGCTTTGTACTCCACCTAAACTTCACATTATACTCAGCGGTGAGTAAAATTTATGAAATCCAGTGCAACTGTGCTCTATATAAAGGTTAATTTGATTATTTTACACTTCCCTATCGACCATCAGTGATGTAAATAGGTTTTGAAATGTCAATATGGTCTTCCAGAAGCACACAAGAAAGAACCCTATACAAAACCGCCACTAGACCTATTATCAGTATGCATCTAAAGTAACTCCAAATTACTGTACTGTCCTTGTATGTAACTCATCTGTACATTTAGAACTCATGGCAAAAGTGTGCAGTGTCAAAGTGTGCAGTGACACAGAGATCCTTCCAACCGCTTTTCTCTGAATTCCTGAATTTTATCAAAAATATTTCATGCACGAAAACAAATTCTACATTATCTAAGCACATGTTAACACGCACCAGGCTATAGGACATATCAGCTATATACAGTAGTACCTCAAAGACAAGCTAAAACAAAATGTGCTGGAGACAGTAAGTGACTATCGGATCTACAAGCTCACAATTCCATGCATTGAGCTTGTAGATCAGCTATTTTTTATTTGGCCCATGTTTGACCAGTTTATATGATGGTTTCTTGATTACTTTTGATGTAGTCTTTCCTTAAATTGTCACTGTATTACTGTCATCTGGGGACCCCGAAAAAAAATCAGACGGACCGGTTGAGAACCACTGCACTAACAATACTGTACATTCCTCTTTTTAATTGAAAGCAATGAAATTGCCAGAAATGCTCTCATAGTGCTATCTGGCATACACAAATCAGTTACATAATCATGTGCACAACTGCAGTGCTAATTAGTCCATTAGTTATATTGAAAACAGCCACTGAGCGAAAAACCCAAGAATCCTTTGCCCGAATATGGTGATATCCTCCATATGGATACTCTCCGAATTCTTGAAATATACTCTTGTAATAGATTTCATGTTGGGAGAATATCAAACTCCAGCCATTGGACCAATTTTATTCTTGTTGCTGAACAAACACTCTATAGCAATGATTACTGTCACAATATAGAGCTACTTAAACTGTTACTGAACAAACAGACTATACCAATGATTATCACAATATAGAGCTATGACACTTATTTCAACCATAGAAAATCCTCTACACTACCTTTAATTAAGCAACATATTTTAAGTCTTTTCAAATGTGGCTCTGCAGCCAAATAGCCTACTTTTGGTTTGACATGAAAACATTGACAAAGGCAAACATTGACAAAGGCTGAAAACACTACAGTATGAAGTGCAAATGTAGCTGCAAACCAATAAATAAAAGCTTAGCATTACCTGTAATATCCATTCCATGCTACAGCTTCTGTGTGTGTCTGTCAACTGCTGCTCCTCTCTGTTCAAAGGACAGCGTGTGCTCTTTCATGAGCCAATGGCTGCCTGCCACGTCACTGCCTAAACGTCACAGCCAATCAGATTTCGTCTTTTCAAAAACGCGGTGCACTATGGGTGAACTGAAGAGCTGCAATGCATTGTGGGATGTGTAGTTGATCTTTTAAGTGCTTTCCATTAACACTCCTTATGTCACGTTTCTTCAGCAACTACAATGATGAATGCCTGATTTCTTTCACTTTCATTCACAATATAATATAATAATACAGATTGTTTGGGCCTTAAACTGATTATTTTCTTACAACCTGTCAATTAATGTATGTTGTCTGTATTGACTGTATGATGCAGTTTAAAAAGAAAACTTATTTCAAGCAGTTTTTTTGTGTTTGATATTAAATTATATGGTTATTATCAGGTGGGTTACACTCAGCAGTGGTTCTGGGGAGTTCCAGTTGTTCGGGGACCACCAGTGGTCCTTATAGGGGTTCCAGGTGGCCCCCAGCTAAATGATGGAGAGTTGGTTAAACCAAATGGACCCTTATAGATCTACGTAAAATTAAAAATGAAAGTTATGAGACCAATAACTGGTGCCTGGCACCCTCAGTTGCAAATTCTGCACCCTCATAGTTTAAATTTAAAAATTAGATTGACATTTGACAATTGACATTTTTATTTGCCGGCCTCAGTCATTTAATCCTGGAGCCAAGCATGGTGCGCGCGTGTGTCTGTGTGTGTGTGTGTGTGTGTGTGTGTGTGTATGTGATTGTAAAATCCATAATCTTTTCAAATGTGTGATAATGTGTGTGGGTGCCGCTACTACACACATTGGAAAGATTTAGTCTTTCCCCCTCCGTAAGGTTGCAAGATACCATCCTGGAATTTATACCCTCACATCAGTAAGCATGCAGGAACTGGGGATGGCAATGACGGACCTGAAAGTCTGACGTGGCATATGCATGTCAAACTGGGGGTCCTTGAAAAAGGACAGACAGACAGACAGACAGTCTGTCTGTCTTTCTGTCTCGCTGTCTATCTCACTGTCTGTCTCGCTGATAGATAGATAGATAGATAGATAGATAGATAGATCAAACCCCTCTGGGCAGGTGGGAGACTGGCATGTTATATTATGATGGTGCCATTTACCAAAACACAGACAGGCACCATGCACATTTTGTAGGTGCCTGTGAATTATTTTGTAGTCCACTTCCAACTTTGTGTGGTCGATCATACGTCGATCTAACTACAGACAAATGAGCTGCAATGTTTTGGGAAGAATGTCCTGGAACACAGTTGAAAGATGAATTAATGCCAAGTGAAGTCATGTGAATCCTCAATGCCATTTGGGTCATGGTGTCATGACCTCCCGCTTTGCCCTCCACAAACGGCGAGGGAACTGTGCAGTTCACGTCATTTGACCAGTACAGTCCTCCTAATACCCTTTCACTTGCCATTCTTTATTATTTTTTAATAGAAACCCTTAAATGCTGCACCAGCTGACCTTTCTGAAATTTGTCTATATAGCAACTCTAGTCAGCTTTTGGTCATCATTTCTCACCAGCTTTGTTTAAACAGTAATTGACTAGAATGGTTATACATATGGAGATATTATTAACTGAAGTCGCACACACACACACACACACACACACACACACACACACACACACACACACACACACACACACACACACACACACACACACACACACACACACACACACACAGTCAGACTTACCTGATCAACAAAAGGTCCTTGGCATCCTTCAAATATGAAAAATGTGTCCTGCCTGAAAAAAAAGGATTTTTTAAAAAT
Organism: Electrona antarctica; assembly: GCF_951216825.1. Lineage (NCBI taxonomy): Eukaryota > Metazoa > Chordata > Actinopteri > Myctophiformes > Myctophidae > Electrona > Electrona antarctica. The sequence continues at coordinate 50,606,656 of NC_136795.1, forward strand.
ATTTAAAGGATTTATAATGCCAAAAAGGTCGCTTCAAAGCCTCTTGGGTGAATGTTGACCTTTAGGAGTGTCCTATGTCTTCTCGTTCGTCTCGGCCAGCCGATCGAAGATCTTTTTTCCGTTTGTCTCTACGATTTTCTGGGAATTTACTATTGATTTTAAGGACAGAAGGCCGCAAATGTTGAATCGGCTTAGTCCGAATGTCGTGTCTATTCCTTGATCGTGGACGCTTAGAAGTGTCGGAGAGACACGAGACCCATTTCATCGGATTTGGCATCCTTCAAATATGAAAAATGTGTCCTGCCTGAAAAAAAAGGATTTTTTTTTAATATTTAAAGGATTTATAATGCCAAAAAGGTCGCTTCAAAGCCTCTTGGGTGAATGTTGGCCTTTAGGAGTGTCCGTTTGGGAGGAGACCTATGTCTTCTCGTTCGTCTCGGCCAGCCGATCGAAGATCTTTTTTCCGTTTGTCTCTACGATTTTTTGGGAATCTACTATTGTTTTTAAGGACAGAAGGCCGCAAATGTTGAATCGGCTTAGTCCGAATGTCGTGTCTATTCCTTGATCGTGGACGCTTAGAAGTGTCGGAGAGACACGAGACCCATTTCATCGGATTTGGCATCCTTCAAATATGAAAAATGTGTCCTGCCTGAAAAAAAAGGATTTTTTTTAAATATTTAAAGGATTTATAATGCCAAAAAGGTCACTTCAAAGCCTCTTGGGTGAATGTTGGCCTTTAGGAGTGTCCGTTTGGGAGGAGACCTATGTCTTCTCGTCCGTCTCGGCCAGCCGATCGAAGATCTTTTTTCCGTTTGTCTCTACGATTTTTTGGGAATTTACTATTGATTTTAAGGACAGAAGGCCGCAAATGTTGAATCGGCTTAGTCCGAATGTCGTGTCTATTCCTTGATCGTGGACGCTTAGAAGTGTCGGAGAGACACGAGACCCATTTCATCGGATTTGGCATCCTTCAAATATGAAAAATGTGTCCTGCCTGAAAAAAAAGGATTTTTTTAAAAATATTTAAACGATTTATAATGCCCAAAGGTCGCTTCAAAGTCTTGGGTGACTGTTGACCTTTAGGAGTGTCCGTTTGGGAGGAGACCTATATGTTTTCTCGTTCGTCTCGGCCAGCCGAATTGTATGCGCATAGCCTACTGTACAGATTAGGCAAGCAGGGCTCAGAGCATTATTGGTTCACAGTCCCTGATGGCTCATTGAAGTCAGTCAGAAGGAGATATTTTAAAATATGTCCCCTGCATGCTCATGGATGACTAAGACCCCTACACATTCTGTATCCGGCCGGTTGACAGGTCACTAAAGTCATGCCTGTGTGCCGTAAACCCCTTCAAACTGTTGAAGAGCTTCTACAGTTGGTGAAGAAGCCTGCATGTATGGGGGGGCTGAGGTGGACTCGGGAAACCTTGATGTTTAAATCCTCAGGCCTCTGAGCGTTATGGGCTCCCATGAGTCCCCGATTATATATTGCTCATTCAAGTCAGGCACAATACATAATGTAATTATCAAACAAATAGGTTATATGTTGTCCCATTCGCACTGTACAGTGTGTGTGTGTGTGTGTGTGTGTGTGTGTGTGTGTGTGTGTGTGTGTGTGTGTGTGTGTGTGTGTGTGTGTGTGTGTGTGTGTGTGTGTGTGTGTGTGTGTGTGTGTGTGTGTGTCTTCAGTTAATAATATCTCCATATGTATAACCATTCTAGTCAATTACTGTTTAAACAAAGCTGGTGAGAAATGATGACCAAAAGCTGACTAGAGTTGCTATATAGACAAATTTAAGAAAAGGTCAGCTGGTGCAGCATTTAAGGGTTTCTATTAAAAATAATAAAGAATGGCAAGTGAAAGGGTATTAGGAGGACTGTACTGGTCAAATGACGTGAACTGCACAGTTCCCTCGCCGTTTGTGGAGGGCAAAGCGGGAGGTCATGACACCATGACCCAAATGGCATTGAGGATTCACATGACTTCACTTTGTCAATGTTTTCATTAATTAATCTTTCAACTGTCTTCCAGGACATTCTTCCCAAAACATTGCAGCTCATTTGTCTGTAGTTAGTATGATCGACCACACAGAGTTGGAAGTGGACTACAAAATAATTCACAGGCACCTACAAAATGTGCATGGTGCCTGTCTGTGTTTTGGTAAATGGCACCATCATAATATAACATGCCAGTATCCCACCTGCCCAGACGGGTTTGAAAATATCGTGGCAGCGAGACAGACAGACATACAGTCTGTCTGTCTGTCTGTCTGTCTGTCTGTCTGTCTGTCTGTCTGAATCAAAGTTAAGTTATCACCTCCTAAGATAAGCAAAATGCAAGAAAACTGAATGTAGGCATATGTATGTGTGTGTGTGTGTGTGGGTGGGTGGTATAGGGGGTGGGGGGATAGGATACAAGCTAACAGTAGAATAGCAAAATATTTTTTAGATAAAAGTGTAAATATAACTACAACTGTGTCAATGGTTATTGAGTGGGGGACAGGGAAATCTGCCGATCTACAAGCTCACAAAGCGTCGCAATGAAATAGGTTGAGAGTTTGTAAATCAACTGTTTCCGGTGGGCGTTACTTTACCAGGGGCCGCGCGGCGTCATGCAAGTGCACTGCACACACAGACACAAACAGCAAACAGTAAACACAGACGCACGTGGAGCCTTGGGCGTTTTACCGTTTATTTTACAAACTTTAGGCCTACATTAAATTATTATTAGCACTCTCTCTCGTCTCTCTCCGACGAACACTCCTTTCGTCCGTTTTACCCTACGTGGCACGTACAGTAGCCAGTGTGCATGCTGTACTTCAAAGTAGCATTTTCTACAGCAAGACAGGAATCTGTTAATGTGTTGGTAAGGTAACACTACCTTCAGCAAGATATGTTTAACGGTAAACAAATGTTTTTGTCCGTGCACCCCCCTGTACTGTCCGTGCACCCAATGCACTGAAAGACATGCCATCTGCTGTATACTCCTGCAGCTGCTCTATACATCTCCTTACAACAGTGTTGCAGATTTGGCTGTTTGTGTTAAATATCACCATAAATCCACCATTACCCTTTTCATGTTACGCACCCCATAGAGCAGTGGTTCCCAAATGTTTTCATGTCAAGGACCCCCAAATTGACATTTATTAGCCCGCGGACTCCAATTTGAAAAGATATGTCAGGAACTCCCATAAGAGAAGATATGTACGGCTCTAACAGACCCCCCATTTAATGGCATTTCCATCTCTGGGACCCCAATTTATATTGTACAATCAATGTTAATTGAGAGTGTACACATGGTTCCAATTGTACACTCAGAGTTATAGACCAATAAGGGTCCATTTGGTTCCAAACTATCATTTAGCTGGGGACCCCACGGAACTCCCTCAAGGACCCCTGGGGGTCCCCAGACCCCACTTTGGGAACCACAAGGGGTGCACGCACCATAGTTTAACCCCTGGTTTAACCTATGTAATTGTTGGGCAGAATGCCCCCCCAACAACCTTTACACAATAGAGTGCCATCCCCCTTTTGTTTTTGAAAAATCGTGGAAATGTGTTATTTGGAACACATGACAAAAATAAGATGTAGCTGCTGGTATCCTTATAGTATTGTTACTGTCGGGAGGTACCACCCAACTCTATTTTGGAGGTTTCAAATCAATGCTATTAACACACAATGAAATCGTAAAAGGTGCTTTGAACTAAACCTCTTAACTCAATTGGAAACTCAAACTGTCTGTTAAAACAGCTAACTCTACCACCTCTCATGCAAGTAAGTGGCAATATATAAATTCCAACTAAGGCAGTATTGCTTTGTTTAAAAAAAATGTTTTCTTCATTTTCTGAAATAAATAACAGTGGTTTCTTCCTGACAGCAGAGATGTATGTCCTTGTATAGTGGTTTTGTATTTGATAACATTTGGCAAATCAAAGAACTCAGGTCAATCAGCTCTGTATTCTACAGAAAATCCAGTGACTTATCCAACATGTCAATGTTCATGAACTACCAAGTACCAATATCAGTAAAATATCTCACTCAAAACAGGCCCAATGGTTATATGATGCATAATAGAACAAACTCAGGATATGCATCAGAAATGTCCGTATTCTAGAAGAATCCTAAAACCGGAAATTAGGGATTCTTGCTATTTTCGCCCTCAGGTCATCTTCGGAACACATACATGACAAAAATAAAATTACGCTCATATCCTAGTACAATATATTGTCTTCAGGGTGTATATTGAGTTCATATTTTACATAATATGCCGCATATCAACAAACTCAGGATATGCATAAGAAATGTCCGTATTCTAGAAGAATCCTAAAACCGGAAATTAGGGATTCTTGCTATTTTCGCCCTCAGGTCATTTTCGGAACACATACATGACCAAAATAAAATTACGCTCATATCCTAGTACAATATATTGTCTTCAGGGTGTATATTGAGTTCATATTTTACATAATATGCCGCATATCAACAAACTCAGGATATGCATAAGAAATGTCCGTATTCTAGAAGAATCCTAAAACCGGAAATTAGGGCTTCTTGCTATTTTCGCCCTCAGGTCATTTTCGGAACACATACATGACAAAAATAAAATTACGCTCATATCCTAGTACAATATATTGTCTTCAGGGTGTATATTGAGTTCATATTTTACATAATATGCCGCATATCAACAAACTCAGGATATGCATAAGAAATGTCCGTATTCTAGAAGAATCCTATAACCGGAAATTAGGGATTCTTGCTATTTTCGCCCTCAGGTCATTTTCGGAACAGATACATGACAAAAATAAAATTACGCTCATATCCTCGTACAATATATTGTCTTCAGGGTGTATATTGAGTTCATATTTTACATAATATGCCGCATATCAACAAACTCAGGATATGCATAAGAAATGTCCGTATTCTAGAAGAATCCTAAAACCGGAAATTAGGGATTCTTGCTATTTTCGCCCTCAGGTCATTTTCGGAACACATACATGACCAAAATAAAATTACGCTCATATCCTAGTACAATATATTGTCTTCAGGGTGTATATTGAGTTCATATTTTACATAATATGCCGCATATCAACAAACTCAGGATATGCATAAGAAATGTCCGTATTCTAGAAGAATCCTAAAACCGGAAATTAGGGATTCTTGCTATTTTCGCCCTCAGGTCATCTTCGGAACACATACATGACAAAAATAAATTTACGCTCATATCCTAGTACAATATATTGTCTTCAGGGTGTATATTGAGTTCATATTTTACATAATATGCCGCATATCAACAAACTCAGGATATGCATAAGAAATGTCCGTATTCTAGAAGAATCCTAAAACCGGAAATTAGGGATTCTTGCTATTTTCGCCCTCAGGTCATTTTCGGAACACATACATGACAAAAATAAAATTACGCTCATATCCTAGTACAATATATTGTCTTCAGGGTGTATATTGAGTTCATATTTTACATAATATGCCGCATATCAACAAACTCAGGATATGCATAAGAAATGTCCGTATTCTAGAAGAATCCTAAAACCGGAAATTAGGGATTCTTGCTATTTTCGCCCTCAGGTCATTTTCGGAACAGATACATGACAAAAATAAAATTACGCTCATATCCTAGTACAATATATTGTCTTCAGGGTGTATATTGAGTTCATATTTTACATAATATGCCGCATATCAACAAACTCAGGATATGCATAAGAAATGTCCGTATTCTAGAAGAATCCTAAAACCGGAAATTAGGGATTCTTGCTATTTTCGCCCTCAGGTCATTTTCGGAACACATACATGACCAAAATAAAATTACGCTCATATCCTAGTGCAATATATTGTCTTCAGGGTGTATATTGAGTTCATATTTTACATAATATGCCGCATATCAACAAACTCAGGATATGCATAAGAAATGTCCGTATTCTAGAAGAATCCTAAAACCGGAAATTAGGGATTCTTGCTATTTTCGCCCTCAGGTCATTTTCGGAACAGATACATGACAAACAGGTCATTTTCGGAACAGATACATGACAAAAATAAAATTACGCTCATATCCTAGTACAATATATTGTCTTCAGGGTGTATATTGAGTTCATATTTTACATAATATGCCGCATATCAACAAACTCAGGATATGCATAAGAAATGTCCGTATTCTAGAAGAATCCTAAAACCGGAAATTAGGGATTCTTGCTATTTTCGCCCTCAGGTCATTTTCGGAACAGATACATGACAAACAGGTCATTTTCGGAACAGATACATGACAAAAATAAAATTACGCTCATATCCTAGTACAATATATTGTCTTCAGGGTGTATATTGAGTTCATATTTTACATAATATGCCGCATATCAACAAACTCAGGATATGCATAAGAAATGTCCGTATTCTAGAAGAATCCTAAAACCGGAAATTAGGGATTCTTGCTATTTTCGCCCTCAGGTCATTTTCGGAACAGATACATGACAAACAGGTCATTTTCGGAACAGATACATGACAAAAATAAAATTACGCTCATATCCTAGTACAATATATTGTCTTCAGGGTGTATATTGAGTTCATATTTTACATAATATGCCGCATATCAACAAAACTCAGGATATGCATCAGAAATGTCCGTATTCTAGAAGAATCCTAAAACCGGAATTTAGGGATTCTTGCTCTTTTCGCCCAGTGGTAATACAAACACATTTGCAAGCCCATTATTTACTGTATGTTCAATTTGTGTACAGTGTGTGTGGAGCAGCAGACAGCTGTCAGAGTGGTGGACACATATGACATTTATTTTCTATATGCAAAGGTGAGTTGTCATGTAGAACCGACAGAATGATAACATTTAGTTTTATATTCCTTTTTTTATTCAACATTATTGGCTAAAATTGTACATGTTGTTCACATGCAATAAAGACATTGTGTCAGACAGGAAAAACAAAGTGCTCGTACCGGTACTACACCAAGTTTACACTGGCGTGTATGGGGTTCGACACCCTGGAGTGCTAAAAATAAACCTGTCTGTCACAGTCTGTTGTATGTGTGACTTTATGAAATGTCCAATTCAATATTTCACTAAGCTAGACAGTTGTCAACCCTTTTCATTTAAAGGGCCCCCAGTTTGACGTGCGTGCGTGCGTGCGTGCGTGCGTGCGTGCGTGCGGTGAGTGAGTGAGTGAGTGAGTGAGTGAGTGCGTGCGTGCGTGCGTTGAGAGAGCGTGCGTGGAGGGTCAGGGCCCAGAGGTCACTGTGCCCTCATGCCTGTGTGCGTGCGTGCGTGCGTGCGTGCGTGCGTGCGTGCGTGCGGTGAGTGAGTGAGTGAGTGAGTGAGTGAGTGAGTGAGTGAGTGCGTGCGTGCGTGCGTGCATTGAGAGAGCGTGCGTGGAGGGTCAGGGCCCAGAGGTCACTGTGCCCTCATCCCTGTGTGCGTGCGTGCGTGCGTGCGTGCGTGCGTGCGTGCGTGCGGTGAGTGAGTGAGTGAGTGAGTGAGTGAGTGAGTGAGTGAGTGAGTGCGTGCGTGCGTGCGTGCGTGCATTGAGAGAGCGTGCGTGGAGGGTCAGGGCCCAGAGGTCACTGTGCCCTCATGCCTGTGTGCGTGCGTGCGTGCGTGCGTGCGTGCGTGCGTGCGTGCGTGCGTGCGGTGAGTGAGTGAGTGAGTGAGTGAGTGAGTGAGTGCGTGCGTGCGTGCGTGCGTGCGGAAAAGGAACGCACCGGCCGAAGGAGGAACGCGGAGGCGCCGCGTTCCACTTATCGGGCCTTTGGGCCCGCCGCGGGCGGACGGGGCGACGCCGGGGCGCGCCAGGCGCGTCCCTCATCTCCGGGCGCCCCGGGGACCGGGAAGGGCCCAGAGGTCACTGTGCCCACGAGGTGTCGTGTTAACTGGGCCCGCGCAGGGCCCGCGCAGGGCCCGCGCAGGGCCTCGGGCCCCCGAAGGGGGCCGCGCAAAACATTTTTTGGCCCTTCCCGGTCCCCGGGGCGCCCGGAGATGAGGGACGCGCCTGGCGCGCCCCGGCGTCGCCCCGTCCGCCCGCGGCGGGCCCAAAGGCCCGATAAGTGGAACGCGGCGCCTCCGCGTTCCTCCTTCGGCCGGTGCGTTCCTTTTCCTTTTCGTGCGTGCGTGCGTGCGTGCGGTGAGTGAGTGAGTGAGTGTGAGTGAGTGAGTGAGTGAGTGAGTGAGTGAGTGAGTGAGTGTGAGTGAGCGAGCGGAGTCTTGAGTTGAGCAATGTAACTCTGAGAACAAAAGCAATGACCCCTGGTCAATATGAGAACCACTGTTCTGTCATATTCACATATTTCACACAGCCTGTGATGTCAATTAGCTGGGCATGCATGCAATTCAACTGAATGCCCACGAGGTGTCGTCAGTGCACAGTAACACAGAGCACAGAGCAGAGACTCTGTCCCATAGTACAGCTCTAATGTCATATTTCACTGAGGGTGATGTTATAGAAATGTCAATTTGAGTTGCTATAGATGTGTTTGTGTTAACTGAACCTTCAGAAATAAGAAAATTAACGGAATAGCTGTGAAAACCTCAAAGAACGCACTGGTTTCCTTGCGCTCCTGGCCAGCCGATCCTCTCTGACTTTAGTAAAATGTATTAGTATATCCCTGGATGGTTATTGGCCTATTCTAATGTAGCTGGGGGCCAATCGGGTGGTTTAGACTCTGACAGCTGACAGCAGGGCGCCGCCCCCCTCTCTCCCTTTCCACTGAGCACGGCAGCCATCTTGGTTTGCCTGTCAACAAACAGACTGGACTGGAGGTACTATTGATATATTTTGTAATAAGTCGTAGAAGATGTTTGAAAGACATTAATGGCCACCTTTTGTCTCTCTGATGATCACTAAGGACTCGAAAATTAATTTGGAACGTTTTGGTCTATTTTGGAGAGAGTTACAGCCATGTAGCATCTGTTAGCATGTTAGCTTGTGTTCCACTGTTATGGCTGGCCAGTGCAATATTTCATATATTTTTTAATAAGTCGTAGAAGATGTTTGAAAGACATTAATGGCCACCTTTTGTCTCTCTGATGATCACTAAGGACTCGAAAATTAATTTGGAACGTTTTAATGTATTTTTGACAGATTTACAGCCATGTAGCATCTGTTAGCATGTTAGCTTGTGTTCCACTGTTATGGCTGGCCAGTGCAATATTTCATATATTTTTTAATAAGTCGTAGAAGATGTTTGAAAGACATTAATGGCCACCTTTTGTCTCTCTGATGATCACTAAGGACTCGAAAAATTAATTTGGAACGTTTTAATGTATTTTTGACAGATTTACAGCCATGTAGCATCTGTTAGCAAGATAGCAGCAGCAGGAGGAGGAGGAGGAGAGAGAGCATTAGAAGTCAGACAGGCTGGGCTTGCTGTCAGAGGTAAGGGCATAATAATTATTTAGCTATATGCACTAAATCAAATATGTATTACATGGTCCATCTGCTTGTGGCTAGATGAAGCCCGGAGATGAGGGACGCGCCTGGCGCGCCCCGGCGTCGCCCCGTCCGCCCGCGGCGGGCCCAAAGGCCCGATAAGTGGAACGCGGCGCCTCCGCGTTCCTCCTTTGGCCGGTGCGTTCCTTTTCCTTTTCGTGCGTGCGTGCGTGCGTGCGGTGAGTGAGTGAGTGAGTGTGAGTGAGTGAGTGAGTGAGTGAGTGAGTGAGTGAGTGAGTGAGTGAGTGAGTGTGAGTGAGCGAGCGGAGTCTTGAGTTGAGCAATGTAACTCTGAGAACAAAAGCAATGACCCCTGGTCAATATGAGAACCACTGTTCTGTCATATTCACATATTTCACACAGCCTGTGATGTCAATTAGCTGGGCATGCATGCAATTCAACTGAATGCCCACGAGGTGTCGTCAGTGCACAGTAACACAGAGCACAGAGCAGAGACTCTGTCCCATAGTACAGCTCTAATGTCATATTTCACTGAGGGTGATGTTATAGAAATGTCAATTTGAGTTGCTATAGATGTGTTTGTGTTAACTGAACCTTCAGAAATAAGAAAATTAACGGAATAGCTGTGAAAACCTCAAAGAACGCACTGGTTTCCTTGCGCTCCTGGCCAGCCGATCCTCTCTGACTTTAGTAAAATGTATTAGTATATCCCTGGATGGTTATTGGCCTATTCTAATGTAGCTGGGGGCCAATCGGGTGGTTTAGACTCTGACAGCTGACAGCAGGGCGCCGCCCCCCTCTCTCCCTTTCCACTGAGCACGGCAGCCATCTTGGTTTGCCTGTCAACAAACAGACTGGACTGGAGGTACTATTGATATATTTTTTAATAAGTCGTAGAAGATGTTTGAAAGACATTAATGGCCACCTTTTGTCTCTCTGATGATCACTAAGGACTCGAAAATTAATTTGGAACGTTTTGGTCTATTTTGGAGAGAGTTACAGCCATGTAGCATCTGTTAGCATGTTAGCTTGTGTTCCACTGTTATGGCTGGCCAGTGCAATATTTCATATATTTTTTAATAAGTCGTAGAAGATGTTTGAAAGACATTAATGGCCACCTTTTGTCTCTCTGATGATCACTAAGGACTCGAAAATTAATTTGGAACGTTTTAATGTATTTTTGACAGATTTACAGCCATGTAGCATCTGTTAGCATGTTAGCTTGTGTTCCACTGTTATGGCTGGCCAGTGCAATATTTCATATATTTTTTAATAAGTCGTAGAAGATGTTTGAAAGACATTAATGGCCACCGTTTGTCTCTCTGATGATCACTAAGGACTCGAAAAATTAATTTGGAACGTTTTAATGTATTTTTGACAGATTTACAGCCATGTAGCATCTGTTAGCAAGATAGCAGCAGCAGGAGGAGGAGGAGGAGAGAGAGCATTAGAAGTCAGACAGGCTGGGCTTGCTGTCAGAGGTAAGGGCATAATAATTATTTAGCTATATGCACTAAATCAAATATGTATTACATGGTCCATCTGCTTGTGGCTAGATGAAGCCTCGATTTTAGTGTTTATGTCTATTGGGCCATTTTTAAATAAATAAATAATTGTAAAACCAGCCTGTTTTTGCATGTTAGCTCCAATATAATTACTCATTGCATGTAATACAAACACATTTGCAAGCCCATTATTTACTGTATGTTCAATTTGTGTACAGTGTGTGTGGAGCAGCAGACAGCTGTCAGAGTGGTGGACACATATGACATTTATTTTCTATATGCAAAGGTGAGTTGTCATGTAGAACCGACAGAATGATAACATTTAGTTTTATATTCCTTTTTTTATTCAACATTATTGGCTAAAATTGTACATGTTGTTCACATGCAATAAAGACATTGTGTCAGACAGGAAAAACAAAGTGCTCGTACCGGTACTACACCAAGTTTACACTGGCGTGTATGGGGTTCGACACCCTGGAGTGCTAAAAATAAACCTGTCTGTCACAGTCTGTTGTATGTGTGACTTTATGAAATGTCCAATTCAATATTTCACTAAGCTAGACAGTTGTCAACCCTTTTCATTTAAAGGGCCCCCAGTTTGACGTGCGTGCGTGCGTGCGTGCGTGCGTGCGTGCGGTGAGTGAGTGAGTGAGTGAGTGAGTGAGTGCGTGCGTGCGTGCATTGAGAGAGCGTGCGTGGAGGGTCAGGGCCCAGAGGTCACTGTGCCCTCATCCCTGTGTGCGTGCGTGCGTGCGTGCGTGCGTGCGTGCGTGCGTGCGTGCGTGCGTGCGTGCGTGCGTGCGTGCGGTGAGTGAGTGAGTGAGTGAGTGAGTGAGTGAGTGCGTGCGTGCGTGCGTGCGGTGAGTGAGTGAGTGAGTGAGTGAGTGAGTGAGTGAGTGAGTGAGTGAGTGCGTGCGTGCGTGCGTGCGTGCATTGAGAGAGCGTGCGTGGAGGGTCAGGGCCCAGAGGTCACTGTGCCCTCATGCCTGTGTGCGTGCGTGCGTGCGTGCGTGCGTGCGTGCGTGCGTGCGTGCGTGCGTGCGGTGAGTGAGTGAGTGAGTGAGTGAGTGAGTGAGTGCGTGCGTGCGTGCGTGCGGAAAAGGAACGCACCGGCCGAAGGAGGAACGCGGAGGCGCCGCGTTCCACTTATCGGGCCTTTGGGCCCGCCGCGGGCGGACGGGGCGACGCCGGGGCGCGCCAGGCGCGTCCCTCATCTCCGGGCGCCCCGGGGACCGGGAAGGGCCCAGAGGTCACTGTGCCCACGAGGTGTCGTGTTAACTGGGCCCGCGCAGGGCCCGCGCAGGGCCCGCGCAGGGCCTCGGGCCCCCGAAGGGGGCCGCGCAAAACATTTTTTGGCCCTTCCCGGTCCCCGGGGCGCCCGGAGATGAGGGACGCGCCTGGCGCGCCCCGGCGTCGCCCCGTCCGCCCGCGGCGGGCCCAAAGGCCCGATAAGTGGAACGCGGCGCCTCCGCGTTCCTCCTTCGGCCGGTGCGTTCCTTTTCCTTTTCGTGCGTGCGTGCGTGCGTGCGGTGAGTGAGTGAGTGAGTGTGAGTGAGTGAGTGAGTGAGTGAGTGAGTGAGTGAGTGAGTGTGAGTGAGCGAGCGGAGTCTTGAGTTGAGCAATGTAACTCTGAGAACAAAAGCAATGACCCCTGGTCAATATGAGAACCACTGTTCTGTCATATTCACATATTTCACACAGCCTGTGATGTCAATTAGCTGGGCATGCATGCAATTCAACTGAATGCCCACGAGGTGTCGTCAGTGCACAGTAACACAGAGCACAGAGCAGAGACTCTGTCCCATAGTACAGCTCTAATGTCATATTTCACTGAGGGTGATGTTATAGAAATGTCAATTTGAGTTGCTATAGATGTGTTTGTGTTAACTGAACCTTCAGAAATAAGAAAATTAACGGAATAGCTGTGAAAACCTCAAAGAACGCACTGGTTTCCTTGCGCTCCTGGCCAGCCGATCCTCTCTGACTTTAGTAAAATGTATTAGTATATCCCTGGATGGTTATTGGCCTATTCTAATGTAGCTGGGGGCCAATCGGGTGGTTTAGACTCTGACAGCTGACAGCAGGGCGCCGCCCCCCTCTCTCCCTTTCCACTGAGCACGGCAGCCATCTTGGTTTGCCTGTCAACAAACAGACTGGACTGGAGGTACTATTGATATATTTTTTAATAAGTCGTAGAAGATGTTTGAAAGACATTAATGGCCACCTTTTGTCTCTCTGATGATCACTAAGGACTCGAAAATTAATTTGGAACGTTTTGGTCTATTTTGGAGAGAGTTACAGCCATGTAGCATCTGTTAGCATGTTAGCTTGTGTTCCACTGTTATGGCTGGCCAGTGCAATATTTCATATATTTTTTAATAAGTCGTAGAAGATGTTTGAAAGACATTAATGGCCACCTTTTGTCTCTCTGATGATCACTAAGGACTCGAAAATTAATTTGGAACGTTTTAATGTATTTTTGACAGATTTACAGCCATGTAGCATCTGTTAGCATGTTAGCTTGTGTTCCACTGTTATGGCTGGCCAGTGCAATATTTCATATATTTTTTAATAAGTCGTAGAAGATGTTTGAAAGACATTAATGGCCACCTTTTGTCTCTCTGATGATCACTAAGGACTCGAAAAATTAATTTGGAACGTTTTAATGTATTTTTGACAGATTTACAGCCATGTAGCATCTGTTAGCAAGATAGCAGCAGCAGGAGGAGGAGGAGGAGAGAGAGCATTAGAAGTCAGACAGGCTGGGCTTGCTGTCAGAGGTAAGGGCATAATAATTATTTAGCTATATGCACTAAATCAAATATGTATTACATGGTCCATCTGCTTGTGGCTAGATGAAGCCCGGAGATGAGGGACGCGCCTGGCGCGCCCCGGCGTCGCCCCGTCCGCCCGCGGCGGGCCCAAAGGCCCGATAAGTGGAACGCGGCGCCTCCGCGTTCCTCCTTTGGCCGGTGCGTTCCTTTTCCTTTTCGTGCGTGCGTGCGTGCGTGCGGTGAGTGAGTGAGTGAGTGTGAGTGAGTGAGTGAGTGAGTGAGTGAGTGAGTGAGTGAGTGAGTGAGTGAGTGAGTGAGTGTGAGTGAGCGAGCGGAGTCTTGAGTTGAGCAATGTAACTCTGAGAACAAAAGCAATGACCCCTGGTCAATATGAGAACCACTGTTCTGTCATATTCACATATTTCACACAGCCTGTGATGTCAATTAGCTGGGCATGCATGCAATTCAACTGAATGCCCACGAGGTGTCGTCAGTGCACAGTAACACAGAGCACAGAGCAGAGACTCTGTCCCATAGTACAGCTCTAATGTCATATTTCACTGAGGGTGATGTTATAGAAATGTCAATTTGAGTTGCTATAGATGTGTTTGTGTTAACTGAACCTTCAGAAATAAGAAAATTAACGGAATAGCTGTGAAAACCTCAAAGAACGCACTGGTTTCCTTGCGCTCCTGGCCAGCCGATCCTCTCTGACTTTAGTAAAATGTATTAGTATATCCCTGGATGGTTATTGGCCTATTCTAATGTAGCTGGGGGCCAATCGGGTGGTTTAGACTCTGACAGCTGACAGCAGGGCGCCGCCCCCCTCTCTCCCTTTCCACTGAGCACGGCAGCCATCTTGGTTTGCCTGTCAACAAACAGACTGGACTGGAGGTACTATTGATATATTTTTTAATAAGTCGTAGAAGATGTTTGAAAGACATTAATGGCCACCTTTTGTCTCTCTGATGATCACTAAGGACTCGAAAATTAATTTGGAACGTTTTGGTCTATTTTGGAGAGAGTTACAGCCATGTAGCATCTGTTAGCATGTTAGCTTGTGTTCCACTGTTATGGCTGGCCAGTGCAATATTTCATATATTTTTTAATAAGTCGTAGAAGATGTTTGAAAGACATTAATGGCCACCTTTTGTCTCTCTGATGATCACTAAGGACTCGAAAATTAATTTGGAACGTTTTAATGTATTTTTGACAGATTTACAGCCATGTAGCATCTGTTAGCATGTTAGCTTGTGTTCCACTGTTATGGCTGGCCAGTGCAATATTTCATATATTTTTTAATAAGTCGTAGAAGATGTTTGAAAGACATTAATGGCCACCGTTTGTCTCTCTGATGATCACTAAGGACTCGAAAAATTAATTTGGAACGTTTTAATGTATTTTTGACAGATTTACAGCCATGTAGCATCTGTTAGCAAGATAGCAGCAGCAGGAGGAGGAGGAGGAGAGAGAGCATTAGAAGTCAGACAGGCTGGGCTTGCTGTCAGAGGTAAGGGCATAATAATTATTTAGCTATATGCACTAAATCAAATATGTATTACATGGTCCATCTGCTTGTGGCTAGATGAAGCCTCGATTTTAGTGTTTATGTCTATTGGGCCATTTTTAAATAAATAAATAATTGTAAAACCAGCCTGTTTTTGCATGTTAGCTCCAATATAATTACTCATTGCATGTAATACAAACACATTTGCAAGCCCATTATTTACTGTATGTTCAATTTGTGTACAGTGTGTGTGGAGCAGCAGACAGCTGTCAGAGTGGTGGACACATATGACATTTATTTTCTATATGCAAAGGTGAGTTGTCATGTAGAACCGACAGAATGATAACATTTAGTTTTATATTCCTTTTTTTATTCAACATTATTGGCTAAAATTGTACATGTTGTTCACATGCAATAAAGACATTGTGTCAGACAGGAAAAACAAAGTGCTCGTACCGGTACTACACCAAGTTTACACTGGCGTGTATGGGGTTCGACACCCTGGAGTGCTAAAAATAAACCTGTCTGTCACAGTCTGTTGTATGTGTGACTTTATGAAATGTCCAATTCAATATTTCACTAAGCTAGACAGTTGTCAACCCTTTTCATTTAAAGGGCCCCCAGTTTGACGTGCGTGCGTGCGTGCGTGCGTGCGTGCGTGCGGTGAGTGAGTGAGTGAGTGAGTGAGTGAGTGCGTGCGTGCGTGCATTGAGAGAGCGTGCGTGGAGGGTCAGGGCCCAGAGGTCACTGTGCCCTCATCCCTGTGTGCGTGCGTGCGTGCGTGCGTGCGTGCGTGCGTGCGTGCGTGCGTGCGTGCGTGCGTGCGGTGAGTGAGTGAGTGAGTGAGTGAGTGAGTGAGTGAGTGAGTGCGTGCGTGCGTGCGTGCGTGCATTGAGAGAGCGTGCGTGGAGGGTCAGGGCCCAGAGGTCACTGTGCCCTCATGCCTGTGTGCGTGCGTGCGTGCGTGCGTGCGTGTGTGCGTGCGTGCGTGCGTGCGGTGAGTGAGTGAGTGAGTGAGTGAGTGAGTGAGTGAGTGAGTGAGTGAGTGCGTGCGTGCGTGCGTGCGGAAAAGGAACGCACCGGCCGAAGGAGGAACGCGGAGGCGCCGCGTTCCACTTATCGGGCCTTTGGGCCCGCCGCGGGCGGACGGGGCGACGCCGGGGCGCGCCAGGCGCGTCCCTCATCTCCGGGCGCCCCGGGGACCGGGAAGGGCCCAGAGGTCACTGTGCCCACGAGGTGTCGTGTTAACTGGGCCCGCGCAGGGCCCGCGCAGGGCCCGCGCAGGGCCTCGGGCCCCCGAAGGGGGCCGCGCAAAACATTTTTTGGCCCTTCCCGGTCCCCGGGGCGCCCGGAGATGAGGGACGCGCCTGGCGCGCCCCGGCGTCGCCCCGTCCGCCCGCGGCGGGCCCAAAGGCCCGATAAGTGGAACGCGGCGCCTCCGCGTTCCTCCTTCGGCCGGTGCGTTCCTTTTCCTTTTCGTGCGTGCGTGCGTGCGTGCGTGCGGTGAGTGAGTGAGTGAGTGTGAGTGAGTGAGTGAGTGAGTGAGTGAGTGAGTGAGTGAGTGAGTGAGTGAGTGTGAGTGAGCGAGCGGAGTCTTGAGTTGAGCAATGTAACTCTGAGAACAAAAGCAATGACCCCTGGTCAATATGAGAACCACTGTTCTGTCATATTCACATATTTCACACAGCCTGTGATGTCAATTAGCTGGGCATGCATGCAATTCAACTGAATGCCCACGAGGTGTCGTCAGTGCACAGTAACACAGAGCACAGAGCAGAGACTCTGTCCCATAGTACAGCTCTAATGTCATATTTCACTGAGGGTGATGTTATAGAAATGTCAATTTGAGTTGCTATAGATGTGTTTGTGTTAACTGAACCTTCAGAAATAAGAAAATTAACGGAATAGCTGTGAAAACCTCAAAGAACGCACTGGTTTCCTTGCGCTCCTGGCCAGCCGATCCTCTCTGACTTTAGTAAAATGTATTAGTATATCCCTGGATGGTTATTGGCCTATTCTAATGTAGCTGGGGGCCAATCGGGTGGTTTAGACTCTGACAGCTGACAGCAGGGCGCCGCCCCCCTCTCTCCCTTTCCACTGAGCACGGCAGCCATCTTGGTTTGCCTGTCAACAAACAGACTGGACTGGAGGTACTATTGATATATTTTTTAATAAGTCGTAGAAGATGTTTGAAAGACATTAATGGCCACCTTTTGTCTCTCTGATGATCACTAAGGACTCGAAAATTAATTTGGAACGTTTTGGTCTATTTTGGAGAGAGTTACAGCCATGTAGCATCTGTTAGCATGTTAGCTTGTGTTCCACTGTTATGGCTGGCCAGTGCAATATTTCATATATTTTTTAATAAGTCGTAGAAGATGTTTGAAAGACATTAATGGCCACCTTTTGTCTCTCTGATGATCACTAAGGACTCGAAAATTAATTTGGAACGTTTTAATGTATTTTTGACAGATTTACAGCCATGTAGCATCTGTTAGCATGTTAGCTTGTGTTCCACTGTTATGGCTGGCCAGTGCAATATTTCATATATTTTTTAATAAGTCGTAGAAGATGTTTGAAAGACATTAATGGCCACCTTTTGTCTCTCTGATGATCACTAAGGATTCGAAAAATTAATTTGGAACGTTTTAATGTATTTTTGACAGATTTACAGCCATGTAGCATCTGTTAGCAAGATAGCAGCAGCAGGAGGAGGAGGAGGAGAGAGAGCATTAGAAGTCAGACAGGCTGGGCTTGCTGTCAGAGGTAAGGGCATAATAATTATTTAGCTATATGCACTAAATCAAATATGTATTACATGGTCCATCTGCTTGTGGCTAGATGAAGCCTCGATTTTATTGTTTATGTCTATTGGGCCATTTTTAAATAAATAAATAATTGTAAAACCAGCCTGTGTTTGCATGTTAGCTAAAGTCCAATATAATTACTCATTGCATGTAATACAAACACATTTGCAAGCCCATTATTTACTGTATGTTCAATTTGTGTACAGTGTGTGTGGAGCAGCAGACAGCTGTCAGAGTGGTGGACACATATGACATTTATTTTCTATATGCAAAGGTGAGTTGTCATGTAGAACCGACAGAATGATAACATTTAGTTTTATATTCCTTTTTTTATTCAACATTATTGGCTAAAATGTACATGTTGTTCACATGCAATAAAGACATTGTGTCAGACAGGAAAAACAAAGTGCTCGTACCGGTACTACACCAAGTTTACACGGGCGTGTATGGGGTTCGACACCCTGGAGTGCTAAAAATAAACCTGTCTGTCACAGTCTGTTGTATGTGTGACTTTATGAAATGTCCAATTCAATATTTCACTAAGCTAGACAGTTGTCAACCCTTTTCATTTAAAGGGCCCCCAGTTTGACGTGCGTGCGTGCGTGCGTGCGGTGAGTGAGTGAGTGAGTGAGTGCGTGCGTGCGTGCGTGCGTGCGTGCGTGCGTGCGTGCGTGCGTGCGTGCGTTGAGAGAGTGAGTGAGTGAGTGAGTGAGTGAGTGTGAGTGAGCGAGCGGAGTCTTGAGTTGAGCAATGTAACTCTGAGAACAAAAGCAATGACCCCTGGTCAATATGAGAACCACTGTTCTGTCATATTCACATATTTCACACAGCCTGTGATGTCAATTAGCTGGGCATGCATGCAATTCAACTGAATGCCCACGAGGTGTCGTCAGTGCACAGTAACACAGAGCACAGAGCAGAGACTCTGTCCCATAGTACAGCTCTAATGTCATATTTCACTGAGGGTGATGTTATAGAAATGTCAATTTGAGTTGCTATAGATGTGTTTGTGTTAACTGAACCTTCAGAAATAAGAAAATTAACGGAATAGCTGTGAAAACCTCAAAGAACGCACTGGTTTCCTTGCGCTCCTGGCCAGCCGATCCTCTCTGACTTTAGTAAAATGTATTAGTATATCCCTGGATGGTTATTGGCCTATTCTAATGTAGCTGGGGGCCAATCGGGTGGTTTAGACTCTGACAGATGACAGCAGGGCGCCGCCCCCCTCTCTCCCTTTCCACTGAGCACGGCAGCCATCTTGGTTTGCCTGTCAACAAACAGACTGGACTGGAGGTACTATTGATATATTTTTTAATAAGTCGTAGAAGATGTTTGAAAGACATTAATGGCCACCTTTTGTCTCTCTGATGATCACTAAGGACTCGAAAATTAATTTGGAACGTTTTGGTCTATTTTGGAGAGAGTTACAGCCATGTAGCATCTGTTAGCATGTTAGCTTGTGTTCCACTGTTATGGCTGGCCAGTGCAATATTTCATATATTTTTTAATAAGTCGTAGAAGATGTTTGAAAGACATTAATGGCCACCTTTTGTCTCTCTGATGATCACTAAGGACTCGAAAATTAAATTTGGAACGTTTTAATGTATTTTTGACAGATTTACAGCCATGTAGCATCTGTTAGCATGTTAGCTTGTGTTCCACTGTTATGGCTGGCCAGTGCAATATTTCATATATTTTTTAATAAGTCGTAGAAGATGTTTGAAAGACATTAATGGCCACCTTTTGTCTCTCTGATGATCACTAAGGACTCGAAAAATTAATTTGGAACGTTTTAATGTATTTTTGACAGATTTACAGCCATGTAGCATCTGTTAGCAAGATAGCAGCAGCAGGAGGAGGAGGAGGAGAGAGAGCATTAGAAGTCAGACAGGCTGGGCTTGCTGTCAGAGGTAAGGGCATAATAATTATTTAGCTATATGCACTAAATCAAATATGTATTACATGGTCCATCTGCTTGTGGCTAGATGAAGCCTCGATTTTATTGTTTATGTCTATTGGGCCATTTTTAAATAAATAAATAATTGTAAAACCAGCCTGTGTTTGCATGTTAGCTAAAGTCCAATATAATTACTCATTGCATGTAATACAAACACATTTGCAAGCCCATTATTTACTGTATGTTCAATTTGTGTACAGTGTGTGTGGAGCAGCAGACAGCTGTCAGAGTGGTGGACACATATGACATTTATTTTCTATATGCAAAGGTGAGTTGTCATGTAGAACCGACAGAATGATAACATTTAGTTTTATATTCCTTTTTTTATTCAACATTATTGGCTAAAATGTACATGTTGTTCACATGCAATAAAGACATTGTGTCAGACAGGAAAAACAAAGTGCTCGTACCGGTACTACACCAAGTTTACACGGGCGTGTATGGGGTTCGACACCCTGGAGTGCTAAAAATAAACCTGTCTGTCACAGTCTGTTGTATGTGTGACTTTATGAAATGTCCAATTCAATATTTCACTAAGCTAGACAGTTGTCAACCCTTTTCATTTAAAGGGCCCCCAGTTTGACGTGCGTGCGTGCGTGCGTGCGTGCGTGCGTGCGTGCGTGCGGTGAGTGAGTGAGTGAGTGAGTGCGTGCGTGCGTGCGTGCGTGCGTGCGTGCGTGCGTGCGTGCGTTGAGAGAGTGAGTGAGTGAGTGAGTGAGTGAGTGTGAGTGAGCGAGCGGAGTCTTGAGTTGAGCAATGTAACTCTGAGAACAAAAGCAATGACCCCTGGTCAATATGAGAACCACTGTTCTGTCATATTCACATATTTCACACAGCCTGTGATGTCAATTAGCTGGGCATGCATGCAATTCAACTGAATGCCCACGAGGTGTCGTCAGTGCACAGTAACACAGAGCACAGAGCAGAGACTCTGTCCCATAGTACAGCTCTAATGTCATATTTCACTGAGGGTGATGTTATAGAAATGTCAATTTGAGTTGCTATAGATGTGTTTGTGTTAACTGAACCTTCAGAAATAAGAAAATTAACGGAATAGCTGTGAAAACCTCAAAGAACGCACTGGTTTCCTTGCGCTCCTGGCCAGCCGATCCTCTCTGACTTTAGTAAAATGTATTAGTATATCCCTGGATGGTTATTGGCCTATTCTAATGTAGCTGGGGGCCAATCGGGTGGTTTAGACTCTGACAGCTGACAGCAGGGCGCCGCCCCCCTCTCTCCCTTTCCACTGAGCACGGCAGCCATCTTGGTTTGCCTGTCAACAAACAGACTGGACTGGAGGTACTATTGATATATTTTTTAATAAGTCGTAGAAGATGTTTGAAAGACATTAATGGCCACCTTTTGTCTCTCTGATGATCACTAAGGACTCGAAAATTAATTTGGAACGTTTTGGTCTATTTTGGAGAGAGTTACAGCCATGTAGCATCTGTTAGCATGTTAGCTTGTGTTCCACTGTTATGGCTGGCCAGTGCAATATTTCATATATTTTTTAATAAGTCGTAGAAGATGTTTGAAAGACATTAATGGCCACCTTTTGTCTCTCTGATGATCACTAAGGACTCGAAAATTAATTTGGAACGTTTTAATGTATTTTTGACAGATTTACAGCCATGTAGCATCTGTTAGCATGTTAGCTTGTGTTCCACTGTTATGGCTGGCCAGTGCAATATTTCATATATTTTTTAATAAGTCGTAGAAGATGTTTGAAAGACATTAATGGCCACCTTTTGTCTCTCTGATGATCACTAAGGACTCGAAAAATTAATTTGGAACGTTTTAATGTATTTTTGACAGATTTACAGCCATGTAGCATCTGTTAGCAAGATAGCAGCAGCAGGAGGAGGAGGAGGAGAGAGAGCATTAGAAGTCAGACAGGCTGGGCTTGCTGTCAGAGGTAAGGGCATAATAATTATTTAGCTATATGCACTAAATCAAATATGTATTACATGGTCCATCTGCTTGTGGCTAGATGAAGCCTCGATTTTATT
The DNA here is from genome assembly GCF_951216825.1 of Electrona antarctica. Lineage (NCBI taxonomy): Eukaryota > Metazoa > Chordata > Actinopteri > Myctophiformes > Myctophidae > Electrona > Electrona antarctica. The sequence goes on from NC_136795.1 coordinate 50,628,604, forward strand.
GTTTATGTCTATTGGGCCATTTTTAAATAAATAAATAATTGTAAAACCAGCCTGTGTTTGCATGTTAGCTAAAGTCCAATATAATTACTTATTGCATGTAATACAAACACATTTGCAAGCCCATTATTTACTGTATGTTCAATTTGTGTACAGTGTGTGTGGAGCAGCAGACAGCTGTCAGAGTGGTGGACACATATGACATTTATTTTCTATATGCAAAGGTGAGTTGTCATGTAGAACCGACAGAATGATAACATTTAGTTTTATATTCCTTTTTTTATTCAACATTATTGGCTAAAATGTACATGTTGTTCACATGCAATAAAGACATTGTGTCAGACAGGAAAAACAAAGTGCTCGTACCGGTACTACACCAAGTTTACACGGGCGTGTATGGGGTTCGACACCCTGGAGTGCTAAAAATAAACCTGTCTGTCACAGTCTGTTGTATGTGTGACTTTATGAAATGTCCAATTCAATATTTCACTAAGCTAGACAGTTGTCAACCCTTTTCATTTAAAGGGCCCCCAGTTTGACGTGCGTGCGTGCGTGCGTGCGTGCGTGCGTGCGTGCGGTGAGTGAGTGAGTGAGTGAGTGCGTGCGTGCGTGCGTGCGTGCGTGCGTGCGTGCGTGCGTGCGTTGAGAGAGTGAGTGAGTGAGTGAGTGAGTGAGTGTGAGTGAGCGAGCGGAGTCTTGAGTTGAGCAATGTAACTCTGAGAACAAAAGCAATGACCCCTGGTCAATATGAGAACCACTGTTCTGTCATATTCACATATTTCACACAGCCTGTGATGTCAATTAGCTGGGCATGCATGCAATTCAACTGAATGCCCACGAGGTGTCGTCAGTGCACAGTAACACAGAGCACAGAGCAGAGACTCTGTCCCATAGTACAGCTCTAATGTCATATTTCACTGAGGGTGATGTTATAGAAATGTCAATTTGAGTTGCTATAGATGTGTTTGTGTTAACTGAACCTTCAGAAATAAGAAAATTAACGGAATAGCTGTGAAAACCTCAAAGAACGCACTGGTTTCCTTGCGCTCCTGGCCAGCCGATCCTCTCTGACTTTAGTAAAATGTATTAGTATATCCCTGGATGGTTATTGGCCTATTCTAATGTAGCTGGGGGCCAATCGGGTGGTTTAGACTCTGACAGCTGACAGCAGGGCGCCGCCCCCCTCTCTCCCTTTCCACTGAGCACGGCAGCCATCTTGGTTTGCCTGTCAACAAACAGACTGGACTGGAGGTACTATTGATATATTTTTTAATAAGTCGTAGAAGATGTTTGAAAGACATTAATGGCCACCTTTTGTCTCTCTGATGATCACTAAGGACTCGAAAATTAATTTGGAACGTTTTGGTCTATTTTGGAGAGAGTTACAGCCATGTAGCATCTGTTAGCATGTTAGCTTGTGTTCCACTGTTATGGCTGGCCAGTGCAATATTTCATATATTTTTTAATAAGTCGTAGAAGATGTTTGAAAGACATTAATGGCCACCTTTTGTCTCTCTGATGATCACTAAGGACTCGAAAATTAATTTGGAACGTTTTAATGTATTTTTGACAGATTTACAGCCATGTAGCATCTGTTAGCATGTTAGCTTGTGTTCCACTGTTATGGCTGGCCAGTGCAATATTTCATATATTTTTTAATAAGTCGTAGAAGATGTTTGAAAGACATTAATGGCCACCTTTTGTCTCTCTGATGATCACTAAGGACTCGAAAAATTAATTTGGAACGTTTTAATGTATTTTTGACAGATTTACAGCCATGTAGCATCTGTTAGCAAGATAGCAGCAGCAGGAGGAGGAGGAGGAGAGAGAGCATTAGAAGTCAGACAGGCTGGGCTTGCTGTCAGAGGTAAGGGCATAATAATTATTTAGCTATATGCACTAAATCAAATATGTATTACATGGTCCATCTGCTTGTGGCTAGATGAAGCCTCGATTTTATTGTTTATGTCTATTGGGCCATTTTTAAATAAATAAATAATTGTAAAACCAGCCTGTGTTTGCATGTTAGCTAAAGTCCAATATAATTACTTATTGCATGTAATACAAACACATTTGCAAGCCCATTATTTACTGTATGTTCAATTTGTGTACAGTGTGTGTGGAGCAGCAGACAGCTGTCAGAGTGGTGGACACATATGACATTTATTTTCTATATGCAAAGGTGAGTTGTCATGTAGAACCGACAGAATGATAACATTTAGTTTTATATTCCTTTTTTTATTCAACATTATTGGCTAAAATGTACATGTTGTTCACATGCAATAAAGACATTGTGTCAGACAGGAAAAACAAAGTGCTCGTACCGGTACTACACCAAGTTTACACGGGCGTGTATGGGGTTCGACACCCTGGAGTGCTAAAAATAAACCTGTCTGTCACAGTCTGTTGTATGTGTGACTTTATGAAATGTCCAATTCAATATTTCACTAAGCTAGACAGTTGTCAACCCTTTTCATTTAAAGGGCCCCCAGTTTGACGTGCGTGCGTGCGTGCGTGCGTGCGTGCGTGCGTGCGGTGAGTGAGTGAGTGAGTGAGTGCGTGCGTGCGTGCGTGCGTGCGTGCGTGCGTGCGTGCGTGCGTGCGTTGAGAGAGTGAGTGAGTGAGTGAGTGAGTGAGTGTGAGTGAGCGAGCGGAGTCTTGAGTTGAGCAATGTAACTCTGAGAACAAAAGCAATGACCCCTGGTCAATATGAGAACCACTGTTCTGTCATATTCACATATTTCACACAGCCTGTGATGTCAATTAGCTGGGCATGCATGCAATTCAACTGAATGCCCACGAGGTGTCGTCAGTGCACAGTAACACAGAGCACAGAGCAGAGACTCTGTCCCATAGTACAGCTCTAATGTCATATTTCACTGAGGGTGATGTTATAGAAATGTCAATTTGAGTTGCTATAGATGTGTTTGTGTTAACTGAACCTTCAGAAATAAGAAAATTAACGGAATAGCTGTGAAAACCTCAAAGAACGCACTGGTTTCCTTGCGCTCCTGGCCAGCCGATCCTCTCTGACTTTAGTAAAATGTATTAGTATATCCCTGGATGGTTATTGGCCTATTCTAATGTAGCTGGGGGCCAATCGGGTGGTTTAGACTCTGACAGCTGACAGCAGGGCGCCGCCCCCCTCTCTCCCTTTCCACTGAGCACGGCAGCCATCTTGGTTTGCCTGTCAACAAACAGACTGGACTGGAGGTACTATTGATATATTTTTTAATAAGTCGTAGAAGATGTTTGAAAGACATTAATGGCCACCTTTTGTCTCTCTGATGATCACTAAGGACTCGAAAATTAATTTGGAACGTTTTGGTCTATTTTGGAGAGAGTTACAGCCATGTAGCATCTGTTAGCATGTTAGCTTGTGTTCCACTGTTATGGCTGGCCAGTGCAATATTTCATATATTTTTTAATAAGTCGTAGAAGATGTTTGAAAGACATTAATGGCCACCTTTTGTCTCTCTGATGATCACTAAGGACTCGAAAATTAATTTGGAACGTTTTAATGTATTTTTGACAGATTTACAGCCATGTAGCATCTGTTAGCATGTTAGCTTGTGTTCCACTGTTATGGCTGGCCAGTGCAATATTTCATATATTTTTTAATAAGTCGTAGAAGATGTTTGAAAGACATTAATGGCCACCTTTTGTCTCTCTGATGATCACTAAGGACTCGAAAAATTAATTTGGAACGTTTTAATGTATTTTTGACAGATTTACAGCCATGTAGCATCTGTTAGCAAGATAGCAGCAGCAGGAGGAGGAGGAGGAGAGAGAGCATTAGAAGTCAGACAGGCTGGGCTTGCTGTCAGAGGTAAGGGCATAATAATTATTTAGCTATATGCACTAAATCAAATATGTATTACATGGTCCATCTGCTTGTGGCTAGATGAAGCCTCGATTTTATTGTTTATGTCTATTGGGCCATTTTTAAATAAATAAATAATTGTAAAACCAGCCTGTGTTTGCATGTTAGCTAAAGTCCAATATAATTACTCATTGCATGTAATACAAACACATTTGCAAGCCCATTATTTACTGTATGTTCAATTTGTGTACAGTGTGTGTGGAGCAGCAGACAGCTGTCAGAGTGGTGGACACATATGACATTTATTTTCTATATGCAAAGGTGAGTTGTCATGTAGAACCGACAGAATGATAACATTTAGTTTTATATTCCTTTTTTTATTCAACATTATTGGCTAAAATGTACATGTTGTTCACATGCAATAAAGACATTGTGTCAGACAGGAAAAACAAAGTGCTCGTACCGGTACTACACCAAGTTTACACGGGCGTGTATGGGGTTCGACACCCTGGAGTGCTAAAAATAAACCTGTCTGTCACAGTCTGTTGTATGTGTGACTTTATGAAATGTCCAATTCAATATTTCACTAAGCTAGACAGTTGTCAACCCTTTTCATTTAAAGGGCCCCCAGTTTGACGTGCGTGCGTGCGTGCGTGCGTGCGTGCGTGCGTGCGTGCGGTGAGTGAGTGAGTGAGTGAGTGCGTGCGTGCGTGCGTGCGTGCGTGCGTGCGTTGAGAGAGTGAGTGAGTGAGTGAGTGAGTGAGTGAGTGTGAGTGAGCGAGCGGAGTCTTGAGTTGAGCAATGTAACTCTGAGAACAAAAGCAATGACCCCTGGTCAATATGAGAACCACTGTTCTGTCATATTCACATATTTCACACAGCCTGTGATGTCAATTAGCTGGGCATGCATGCAATTCAACTGAATGCCCACGAGGTGTCGTCAGTGCACAGTAACACAGAGCACAGAGCAGAGACTCTGTCCCATAGTACAGCTCTAATGTCATATTTCACTGAGGGTGATGTTATAGAAATGTCAATTTGAGTTGCTATAGATGTGTTTGTGTTAACTGAACCTTCAGAAATAAGAAAATTAACGGAATAGCTGTGAAAACCTCAAAGAACGCACTGGTTTCCTTTGCGCTCCTGGCCAGCCGATCCTCTCTGACTTTCCTAAAATGTATTAGGATATCCCTGGATGGTTATTGGCCTATTCTAATGTTGCTGGGGGCCAATGGTTTAGACTCTTGACTGACAGCTGACAGCAGGGCGCCGCCCCCCTCTCTCACTTTCCACTGAACACGGCAGCCATCTTGGTTTGCCTGTCAACAAGCAGGCTGGACTGGAGGTACTATTGATATATTTTTTAATAAATCGTAGAAGATGTTTGAAAGACATTAATGGCCACCTTTTGTCTCTCTGATGATCACTAAGGACTCGAAAATTAATTTGGAATGTTTTGGTCTATTTTTGACAGATTTAGAGCCATGTAGCATCTGTTAGCATGTTAGCTTGTGTTCCACTGTTATGGCTGGCCAGTGCAATATTTCATATATTTTTTAATAAGTCGTAGAAGATGTTTGAAAGACATTAATGGCCACCTTTTGTCTCTCTGATGATCACTAAGGACCCGAAAATTTATTTGGAACGTTTTGGGGTCTTTTGGACAGAGTTAGAGAGAGTTAGCTTCTGTTAGCATGATAGCAGCAGGAGGAAGGGAAGGAAGAAGAGAGCATTAGAAGTCAGTCAGTCAGACAGGCTGGGCTTGCTGTCAGAGGTAAGGGCATAATAATTATTTAGCTAATGCACTAAATCAAATATGTATTACATGGTCCATCTGCTTGTGGCTAGATGAAGCCTCGATTTTAGTGTTTATGTCTATTGGGCCATTTTTAAATAAATAAATAATTGTAAAACCAGCCTGTTTTTGCATGTTAGCTCCAATATAATTACTCATTGCATGTAATACAAACACATTTGCAAGCCCATTATTTACTGTATGTTCAATTTGTGTACAGTGTGTGTGGAGCAGCAGACAGCTGTCAGAGTGGTGGACACATATGACATTTATTTTCTATATGCAAAGGTGAGTTGTCATGTAGAACCGACAGAATGATAACATTTAGTTTTATATTCCTTTTTTTATTCAACATTATTGGCTAAAATGTACATGTTGTTCACATGCAATAAAGACATTGTGTCAGACAGGAAAAACAAAGTGCTCGTACCGGTACTACACCAAGTTTACACGGGCGTGTATGGGGTTCGACACCCTGGAGTGCTAAAAATAAACCTGTCTGTCACAGTCTGTTGTATGTGTGACTTTATGAAATGTCCAATTCAATATTTCACTAAGCTAGACAGTTGTCAACCCTTTTCATTTAAAGGGCCCCCAGTTTGACGTGCGTGCGTGCGTGCGTGCGTGCGTGCGTGCGGTGAGTGAGTGAGTGAGTGAGTGAGTGAGTGAGTGAGTGCGTGCGTGCGTGCGTGCGTGCGTGCGTGCGTGCGTGCGTGCGTGCGTGCGTGCGTGCGTGCGTGCGTGCGTGCGTTGAGAGAGCGTGCGTGGAGGGTCAGGGCCCAGAGGTCACTGTGCCCTCATGCCTGTGTGCGTGCGTGCGTGCGTGCGTGCGTGCGTGCGTGCGTGCGGTGCGGTGAGTGAGTGAGTGAGTGAGTGAGTGAGTGAGTGAGTGAGTGTGAGTGAGTGAGTGAGTGAGTGAGTGAGTTGAGTGAGTGTGAGTGAGTGAGTGAGTGAGTGAGTGAGTGAGTGAGTGAGTGCGTGCGTGCGTGCGTTGAGAGAGCGTGCGTGGAGGGTCAGGGCCCAGAGGTCACTGTGCCCTCATGCCTGTGTGCGTGCGTGCGTGCGTGCGTGCGTGCGTGCGTGCGTGCGGTGAGTGAGTGAGTGAGTGAGTGAGTGAGTGAGTGAGTGAGTGAGTGCGTGCGTGCGTGCGTTGAGAGAGCGTGCGTGGAGGGTCAGGGCCCAGAGGTCACTGTGCCCTCATGCCTGTGTGCGTGCGTGCGTGCGTGCGTGCGTGCGTGCGTGCGTGCGTGCGTGCGTGCGTGCGTGCGTGCGTGCGTGCGGTGAGTGAGTGAGTGAGTGAGTGAGTGAGTGTGAGTGAGTGAGTGAGTGAGTGAGTGAGTGAGTGAGTGTGAGTGAGCGAGCGGAGTCTTGAGTTGAGCAATGTAACTCTGAGAACAAAAGCAATGACCCCTGGTCAATATGAGAACCACTGTTCTGTCATATTCACATATTTCACACAGCCTGTGATGTCAATTAGCTGGGCATGCATGCAATTCAACTGAATGCCCACGAGGTGTCGTCAGTGCACAGTAACACAGAGCACAGAGTAGAGACTCTGTCCCATAGTACAGCTCTAATGTCATATTTCACTGAGGGTGATGTTATAGAAATGTCAATTTGAGTTGCTATAGATGTGTTTGTGTTAACTGAACCTTCAGAAATAAGAAAATTAACGGAATAGCTGTGAAAACCTCAAAGAACGCACTGGTTTCCTTGCGCTCCTGGCCAGCCGATCCTCTCTGACTTTCCTAAAATGTATTAGGATATCCCTGGATGGTTATTGGCCTATTCTAATGTTGCTGGGGGCCAATGGTTTAGACTCTTGACTGACAGCTGACAGCAGGGCGCCGCCCCCCTCTCTCACTTTCCACTGAACACGGCAGCCATCTTGGTTTGCCTGTCAACAAGCAGGCTGGACTGGAGGTACTATTGATATATTTTTTAATAAATCGTAGAAGATGTTTGAAAGACATTAATGGCCACCTTTTGTCTCTCTGATGATCACTAAGGACTCGAAAATTAATTTGGAATGTTTTGGTCTATTTTTGACAGATTTAGAGCCATGTAGCATCTGTTAGCATGTTAGCTTGTGTTCCACTGTTATGGCTGGCCAGTGCAATATTTCATATATTTTTTAATAAGTCGTAGAAGATGTTTGAAAGACATTAATGGCCACCTTTTGTCTCTCTGATGATCACTAAGGACCCGAAAATTTATTTGGAACGTTTTGGGGTCTTTTGGACAGAGTTAGAGAGAGTTAGCTTCTGTTAGCATGATAGCAGCAGGAGGAAGGGAAGGAAGAAGAGAGCATTAGAAGTCAGTCAGTCAGACAGGCTGGGCTTGCTGTCAGAGGTAAGGGCATAATAATTATTTAGCTAATGCACTAAATCAAATATGTATTACATGGTCCATCTGCTTGTGGCTAGATGAAGCCTCGATTTTAGTGTTTATGTCTATTGGGCCATTTTTAAATAAATAAATAATTGTAAAACCAGCCTGTTTTTGCATGTTAGCTCCAATATAATTACTCATTGCATGTAATACAAACACATTTGCAAGCCCATTATTTACTGTATGTTCAATTTGTGTACAGTGTGTGTGGAGCAGCAGACAGCTGTCAGAGTGGTGGACACATATGACATTTATTTTCTATATGCAAAGGTGAGTTGTCATGTAGAACCGACAGAATGATAACATTTAGTTTTATATTCCTTTTTTTATTCAACATTATTGGCTAAAATGTACATGTTGTTCACATGCAATAAAGACATTGTGTCAGACAGGAAAAACAAAGTGCTCGTACCGGTACTACACCAAGTTTACACGGGCGTGTATGGGGTTCGACACCCTGGAGTGCTAAAAATAAACCTGTCTGTCACAGTCTGTTGTATGTGTGACTTTATGAAATGTCCAATTCAATATTTCACTAAGCTAGACAGTTGTCAACCCTTTTCATTTAAAGGGCCCCCAGTTTGACGTGCGTGCGTGTGTGCGTGCGTGCGTGCGTGCGGTGAGTGAGTGAGTGAGTGAGTGAGTGCGTGCGTGCGTGCGTGCGTGCGTGCGTGCGTGCGTGCGTGCGTGCGTGCGTGCGTGCGTGCGTGCGTGCGTTGAGAGAGCGTGCGTGGAGGGTCAGGGCCCAGAGGTCACTGTGCCCTCATGCCTGTGTGCGTGCGTGCGTGCGTGCGTGCGTGCGTGCGGTGCGGTGAGTGAGTGAGTGAGTGAGTGAGTGAGTGAGTGAGTGAGTGTGAGTGAGTGAGTGAGTGAGTGAGTGAGTTGAGTGAGTGTGAGTGAGTGAGTGAGTGAGTGAGTGAGTGAGTGCGTGCGTGCGTGCGTTGAGAGAGCGTGCGTGGAGGGTCAGGGCCCAGAGGTCACTGTGCCCTCATGCCTGTGTGCGTGCGTGCGTGCGTGCGTGCGTGCGTGCGTGCGTGCGTGCGTGCGTGCGGTGAGTGAGTGAGTGAGTGAGTGAGTGAGTGAGTGAGTGAGTGAGTGAGTGCGTGCGTGCGTGCGTTGAGAGAGCGTGCGTGGAGGGTCAGGGCCCAGAGGTCACTGTGCCCTCATGCCTGTGTGCGTGCGTGCGTGCGTGCGTGCGTGCGTGCGTGCGTGCGTGCGTGCGTGCGGTGAGTGAGTGAGTGAGTGAGTGAGTGAGTGTGAGTGAGTGAGTGAGTGAGTGAGTGAGTGAGTGAGTGTGAGTGAGCGAGCGGAGTCTTGAGTTGAGCAATGTAACTCTGAGAACAAAAGCAATGACCCCTGGTCAATATGAGAACCACTGTTCTGTCATATTCACATATTTCACACAGCCTGTGATGTCAATTAGCTGGGCATGCATGCAATTCAACTGAATGCCCACGAGGTGTCGTCAGTGCACAGTAACACAGAGCACAGAGTAGAGACTCTGTCCCATAGTACAGCTCTAATGTCATATTTCACTGAGGGTGATGTTATAGAAATGTCAATTTGAGTTGCTATAGATGTGTTTGTGTTAACTGAACCTTCAGAAATAAGAAAATTAACGGAATAGCTGTGAAAACCTCAAAGAACGCACTGGTTTCCTTGCGCTCCTGGCCAGCCGATCCTCTCTGACTTTCCTAAAATGTATTAGGATATCCCTGGATGGTTATTGGCCTATCCTAATGTTGCTGGGGGCCAATGGTTTAGACTCTTGACTGACAGCTGACAGCAGGGCGCCGCCCCCCTCTCTCACTTTCCACTGAACACGGCAGCCATCTTGGTTTGCCTGTCAACAAGCAGGCTGGACTGGAGGTACTATTGATATATTTTTTAATAAATCGTAGAAGATGTTTGAAAGACATTAATGGCCACCTTTTGTCTCTCTGATGATCACTAAGGACTCGAAAATTAATTTGGAATGTTTTGGTCTATTTTTGACAGATTTAGAGCCATGTAGCATCTGTTAGCATGTTAGCTTGTGTTCCACTGTTATGGCTGGCCAGTGCAATATTTCATATATTTTTTAATAAGTCGTAGAAGATGTTTGAAAGACATTAATGGCCACCTTTTGTCTCTCTGATGATCACTAAGGACCCGAAAATTTATTTGGAACGTTTTGGGGTCTTTTGGACAGAGTTAGAGAGAGTTAGCTTCTGTTAGCATGATAGCAGCAGGAGGAAGGGAAGGAAGAAGAGAGCATTAGAAGTCAGTCAGTCAGACAGGCTGGGCTTGCTGTCAGAGGTAAGGGCATAATAATTATTTAGCTAATACACTAAATCAAATATGTATTACATGGTCCATCTGCTTGTGGCTAGATGAAGCCTCGATTTTAGTGTTTATGTCTATTGGGCCATTTTTAAATAAATAAATAATTGTAAAACCAGCCTGTTTTTGCATGTTAGCTCCAATATAATTACTCATTGCATGTAATACAAACACATTTGCAAGCCCATTATTTACTGTATGTTCAATTTGTGTACAGTGTGTGTGGAGCAGCAGACAGCTGTCAGAGTGGTGGACACATATGACATTTATTTTCTATATGCAAAGGTGAGTTGTCATGTAGAACCGACAGAATGATAACATTTAGTTTTATATTCCTTTTTTTATTCAACATTATTGGCTAAAATGTACATGTTGTTCACATGCAATAAAGACATTGTGTCAGACAGGAAAAACAAAGTGCTCGTACCGGTACTACACCAAGTTTACACTGGCGTGTATGGGGTTCGACACCCTGGAGTGCTAAAAATAAACCTGTCTGTCACAGTCTGTTGTATGTGTGACTTTATGAAATGTCCAATTCAATATTTCACTAAGCTAGACAGTTGTCAACCCTTTTCATTTAAAGGGCCCCCAGTTTGACGTGCGTGCGTGCGTGCGTGCGTGCGTGCGTGCGTGCGGTGAGTGAGTGAGTGAGTGCGTGCGTGCGTGCGTGCGTGCGTGCGTGCGTGCGTGCGTTGAGAGAGCGTGCGTGGAGGGTCAGGGCCCAGAGGTCACTGTGCCCTCATGCCTGTGTGCGTGTGGTGCGGTGAGTGAGTGAGTGAGTGAGTGAGTGAGTGCGTGAGTGAGTGAGTGAGTGCGTGCGTGCGTGCGTGCGTGCGTGCGTGCGTGCGTGCGTGCACGCACGAAAAGGAAAAGGAACGCACCGGCCGAAGGAGGAACGCGGAGGCGCCGCGTTCCACTTATCGGGCCTTTGGGCCCGCCGCGGGCGGACGGGGCGACGCCGGGGCGCGCCAGGCGCGTCCCTCATCTCCGGGCGCCCCGGGGACCGGGAAGGGCCCAGAGGTCACTGTGCCCACGAGGTGTCGTGTTAACTGGGCCCGCGCAGGGCCCGCGCAGGGCCTCGGGCCCCCGAAGGGGGCCGCGCAAAACATTTTTTGGCCCTTCCCGGTCCCCGGGGCGCCCGGAGATGAGGGACGCGCCTGGCGCGCCCCGGCGTCGCCCCGTCCGCCCGCGGCGGGCCCAAAGGCCCGATAAGTGGAACGCGGCGCCTCCGCGTTCCTCCTTCGGCCGGTGCGTTCCTTTTCCTTTTCGTGCGTGCGTGCGTGCGTGCGTGCGGTGAGTGAGTGAGTGAGTGAGTGTGAGTGAGTGAGTGAGTGAGTGAGTGAGTGCGTGCGTGCGTTGAGAGAGCGTGCGTGGAGGGTCAGGGCCCAGAGGTCACTGTGCCCTCATGCCTGTGTGCGTGCGTGCGTGCGTGCGTGCGTGCGTGCGTGCGTGCGTGCGTGCGTGCGTGCGGTGAGTGAGTGAGTGAGTGAGTGAGTGAGTGTGAGTGAGTGAGTGAGTGAGTGAGTGAGTGAGTGAGTGAGTGAGTGTGAGTGAGCGAGCGGAGTCTTGAGTTGAGCAATGTAACTCTGAGAACAAAAGCAATGACCCCTGGTCAATATGAGAACCACTGTTCTGTCATATTCACATATTTCACACAGCCTGTGATGTCAATTAGCTGGGCATGCATGCAATTCAACTGAATGCCCACGAGGTGTCGTCAGTGCACAGTAACACAGAGCACAGAGTAGAGACTCTGTCCCATAGTACAGCTCTAATGTCATATTTCACTGAGGGTGATGTTATAGAAATGTCAATTTGAGTTGCTATAGATGTGTTTGTGTTAACTGAACCTTCAGAAATAAGAAAATTAACGGAATAGCTGTGAAAACCTCAAAGAACGCACTGGTTTCCTTGCGCTCCTGGCCAGCCGATCCTCTCTGACTTTCCTAAAATGTATTAGGATATCCCTGGATGGTTATTGGCCTATCCTAATGTTGCTGGGGGCCAATGGTTTAGACTCTTGACTGACAGCTGACAGCAGGGCGCCGCCCCCCTCTCTCACTTTCCACTGAACACGGCAGCCATCTTGGTTTGCCTGTCAACAAGCAGGCTGGACTGGAGGTACTATTGATATATTTTTTAATAAATCGTAGAAGATGTTTGAAAGACATTAATGGCCACCTTTTGTCTCTCTGATGATCACTAAGGACTCGAAAATTAATTTGGAATGTTTTGGTCTATTTTTCACAGATTTAGAGCCATGTAGCATCTGTTAGCATGTTAGCTTGTGTTCCACTGTTATGGCTGGCCAGTGCAATATTTCATATATTTTTTAATAAGTCGTAGAAGATGTTTGAAAGACATTAATGGCCACCTTTTGTCTCTCTGATGATCACTAAGGACCCGAAAATTTATTTGGAACGTTTTGGGGTCTTTTGGACAGAGTTAGAGAGAGTTAGCTTCTGTTAGCATGATAGCAGCAGGAGGAAGGGAAGGAAGAAGAGAGCATTAGAAGTCAGTCAGTCAGACAGGCTGGGCTTGCTGTCAGAGGTAAGGGCATAATAATTATTTAGCTAATACACTAAATCAAATATGTATTACATGGTCCATCTGCTTGTGGCTAGATGAAGCCTCGATTTTAGTGTTTATGTCTATTGGGCCATTTTTAAATAAATAAATAATTGTAAAACCAGCCTGTTTTTGCATGTTAGCTCCAATATAATTACTCATTGCATGTAATACAAACACATTTGCAAGCCCATTATTTACTGTATGTTCAATTTGTGTACAGTGTGTGTGGAGCAGCAGACAGCTGTCAGAGTGGTGGACACATATGACATTTATTTTCTATATGCAAAGGTGAGTTGTCATGTAGAACCGACAGAATGATAACATTTAGTTTTATATTCCTTTTTTTATTCAACATTATTGGCTAAAATGTACATGTTGTTCACATGCAATAAAGACATTGTGTCAGACAGGAAAAACAAAGTGCTCGTACCGGTACTACACCAAGTTTACACGGGCGTGTATGGGGTTCGACACCCTGGAGTGCTAAAAATAAACCTGTCTGTCACAGTCTGTTGTATGTGTGACTTTATGAAATGTCCAATTCAATATTTCACTAAGCTAGACAGTTGTCAACCCTTTTCATTTAAAGGGCCCCCAGTTTGACGTGCGTGCGTGCGTGCGTGCGTGCGTGCGTGCGTGCGGTGAGTGAGTGAGTGAGTGAGTGAGTGAGTGAGTGAGTGCGTGCGTGCGTGCGTGCGTGCGTTGAGAGAGCGTGCGTGGAGGGTCAGGGCCCAGAGGTCACTGTGCCCTCATGCCTGTGTGTGTGCGTGCGTGCGTGCGTGCGTGCGTGCGGTGCGGTGAGTGAGTGAGTGAGTGAGTGAGTGAGTGAGTGAGTGAGTGAGTGAGTGAGTGCGCGCACGCACGCACGCACGCACGCACGAAAAGGAAAAGGAACGCACCGGCCGAAGGAGGAACGCGGAGGCGCCGCGTTCCACTTATCGGGCCTTTGGGCCCGCCGCGGGCGGACGGGGCGACGCCGGGGCGCGCCAGGCGCGTCCCTCATCTCCGGGCGCCCCGGGGACCGGGAAGGGCCCAGAGGTCACTGTGCCCACGAGGTGTCGTGTTAACTGGGCCCGCGCAGGGCCTCGGGCCCCCGAAGGGGGCCGCGCAAAACATTTTTTGGCCCTTCCCGGTCCCGGGGCGCCCGGAGATGAGGGACGCGCCTGGCGCGCCCCGGCGTCGCCCCGTCCGCCCGCGGCGGGCCCAAAGGCCCGATAAGTGGAACGCGGCGCCTCCGCGTTCCTCCTTCGGCCGGTGCGTTCCTTTTCCTTTTCGTGCGTGCGTGCGTGCGTGCGGTGAGTGAGTGAGTGAGTGAGTGAGTGAGTGAGTGAGTGAGTGAGTGAGTGCGTGCGTGCGTGCGTGCGTGCGTGCGTGCGTGCGTGCGTGCGTGCGTGCGTGCGTGCGTGCGTGCGTGCGTGCGTGCGTGCGTGCGTGCGTGCGTGCGTGCGTGCGTGCGGTGAGTGAGTGAGTGAGTGAGTGAGTGAGTGAGTGTGTGTGAGTGAGTGAGTGAGTGAGTGAGTGAGTGAGTGAGTGAGTGAGTGAGTGAGTGAGTGTGAGTGAGCGAGCGGAGTCTTGAGTTGAGCAATGTAACTCTGAGAACAAAAGCAATGACCCCTGGTCAATATGAGAACCACTGTTCTGTCATATTCACATATTTCACACAGCCTGTGATGTCAATTAGCTGGGCATGCATGCAATTCAACTGAATGCCCACGAGGTGTCGTCAGTGCACAGTAACACAGAGCACAGAGCAGAGACTCTGTCCCATAGTACAGCTCTAATGTCATATTTCACTGAGGGTGATGTTATAGAAATGTCAATTTGAGTTGCTATAGATGTGTTTGTGTTAACTGAACCTTCAGAAATAAGAAAATTAACGGAATAGCTGTGAAAACCTCAAAGAACGCACTGGTTTCCTTGCGCTCCTGGCCAGCCGATCCTCTCTGACTTTCCTAAAATGTATTAGGATATCCCTGGATGGTTATTGGCCTATCCTAATGTTGCTGGGGGCCAATGGTTTAGACTCTTGACTGACAGCTGACAGCAGGGCGCCGCCCCCCTCTCTCACTTTCCACTGAACACGGCAGCCATCTTGGTTTGCCTGTCAACAAGCAGGCTGGACTGGAGGTACTATTGATATATTTTTTAATAAATCGTAGAAGATGTTTGAAAGACATTAATGGCCACCTTTTGTCTCTCTGATGATCACTAAGGACTCGAAAATTAATTTGGAATGTTTTGGTCTATTTTTCACAGATTTAGAGCCATGTAGCATCTGTTAGCATGTTAGCTTGTGTTCCACTGTTATGGCTGGCCAGTGCAATATTTCATATATTTTTTAATAAGTCGTAGAAGATGTTTGAAAGACATTAATGGCCACCTTTTGTCTCTCTGATGATCACTAAGGACCCGAAAATTTATTTGGAACGTTTTGGGGTCTTTTGGACAGAGTTAGAGAGAGTTAGCTTCTGTTAGCATGATAGCAGCAGGAGGAAGGGAAGGAAGAAGAGAGCATTAGAAGTCAGTCAGTCAGACAGGCTGGGCTTGCTGTCAGAGGTAAGGGCATAATAATTATTTAGCTAATACACTAAATCAAATATGTATTACATGGTCCATCTGCTTGTGGCTAGATGAAGCCTCGATTTTAGTGTTTATGTCTATTGGGCCATTTTTAAATAAATAAATAATTGTAAAACCAGCCTGTTTTTGCATGTTAGCTCCAATATAATTACTCATTGCATGTAATACAAACACATTTGCAAGCCCATTATTTACTGTATGTTCAATTTGTGTACAGTGTGTGTGGAGCAGCAGACAGCTGTCAGAGTGGTGGACACATATGACATTTATTTTCTATATGCAAAGGTGAGTTGTCATGTAGAACCGACAGAATGATAACATTTAGTTTTATATTCCTTTTTTTATTCAACATTATTGGCTAAAATGTACATGTTGTTCACATGCAATAAAGACATTGTGTCAGACAGGAAAAACAAAGTGCTCGTACCGGTACTACACCAAGTTTACACGGGCGTGTATGGGGTTCGACACCCTGGAGTGCTAAAAATAAACCTGTCTGTCACAGTCTGTTGTATGTGTGACTTTATGAAATGTCCAATTCAATATTTCACTAAGCTAGACAGTTGTCAACCCTTTTCATTTAAAGGGCCCCCAGTTTGACGTGCGTGCGTGCGTGCGTGCGTGCGTGCGTGCGTGCGGTGAGTGAGTGAGTGAGTGAGTGAGTGAGTGAGTGAGTGCGTGCGTGCGTGCGTGCGTGCGTGCGTTGAGAGAGCGTGCGTGGAGGGTCAGGGCCCAGAGGTCACTGTGCCCTCATGCCTGTGTGTGTGCGTGCGTGCGTGCGTGATGTTATAGAAATGTCAATTTGAGTTGCTATAGATGTGTTTGTGTTAACTGAACCTTCAGAAATAAGAAAATTAACGGAATAGCTGTGAAAACCTCAAAGAACGCACTGGTTTCCTTGCGCCTGTGCGCTCCTGGCCAGCCGATCCTCTCTGACTTTCCTAAAATGTATTAGGATATCCCTGGATGGTTATTGGCCTATTCTAATGTTGCTGGGGGCCAATGGTTTAGACTCTTGACTGACAGCTGACAGCAGGGCGCCGCCCCCCTCTCTCACTTTCCACTGAACACGGCAGCCATCTTGGTTTGCCTGTCAACAAGCAGGCTGGACTGGAGGTACTATTGATATATTTTTTAATAAATCGTAGAAGATGTTTGAAAGACATTAATGGCCACCTTTTGTCTCTCTGATGATCACTAAGGACTCGAAAATTAATTTGGAATGTTTTGGTCTATTTTTCACAGATTTAGAGCCATGTAGCATCTGTTAGCATGTTAGCTTGTGTTCCACTGTTATGGCTGGCCAGTGCAATATTTCATATATTTTTTAATAAGTCGTAGAAGATGTTTGAAAGACATTAATGGCCACCTTTTGTCTCTCTGATGATCACTAAGGACCCGAAAATTTATTTGGAACGTTTTGGGGTCTTTTGGACAGAGTTAGAGAGAGTTAGCTTCTGTTAGCATGATAGCAGCAGGAGGAAGGGAAGGAAGAAGAGAGCATTAGAAGTCAGTCAGTCAGACAGGCTTGCTGTCAGAGGTAAGGGCATAATAATTATTTAGCTAATGCACTAAATAAAATATGTATTACATGGTCCATCTGCTTGTGGCTAGATGAAGCCTCGATTTTAGTGTTTATGTCTATTGGGCCATTTTTAAATAAATAAATAATTGTAAAACCAGCCTGTGTTTGCATGTTAGCTAAAGTCCAATATAATTACTCATTGCATGTAATACAAACACATTTGCAAGCCCATTATTTACTGTATGTTCAATTTGTGTACAGTGTGTGTGGAGCAGCAGACAGCTGTCAGAGTGGTGGACACATATGACATTTATTTTCTATATGCAAAGGTGAGTTGTCATGTAGAACCGACAGAATGATAACATTTAGTTTTATATTCCTTTTTTTATTCAACATTATTGGCTAAAATGTACATGTTGTTCACATGCAATAAAGACATTGTGTCAGACAGGAAAAACAAAGTGCTCGTACCGGTACTACACCAAGTTTACACGGGCGTGTATGGGGTTCGACACCCTGGAGTGCTAAAAATAAACCTGTCTGTCACAGTCTGTTGTATGTGTGACTTTATGAAATGTCCAATTCAATATTTCACTAAGCTAGACAGTTGTGCCCACGAGGTGTCGTGTTAACTGGGCCCGCGCAGGGCCTCGGGCCCCCGAAGGGGGCCGCGCAAAACATTTTTTGGCCCTTCCCGGTCCCCGGGGCGCCCGGAGATGAGGGACGCGCCTGGCGCGCCCCGGCGTCGCCCCGTCCGCCCGCGGCGGGCCCAAAGGCCCGATAAGTGGAACGCGGCGCCTCCGCGTTCCTCCTTCGGCCGGTGCGTTCCTTTTCCTTTTCGTGCGTGCGTGCGTGCGTGCGGTGAGTGAGTGAGTGAGTGAGTGAGTGAGTGAGTGAGTGAGTGAGTGAGTGAGTGCGTGCGTGCGTGCGTGCGTGCGTGCGTGCGTGCGTGCGTGCGTGCGTGCGTGCGTGCGTGCGGTGAGTGAGTGAGTGAGTGAGTGAGTGAGTGAGTGAGTGCGTGCGTGCGTGCGTGCGTGCGTGCGTGCGTGCGTGCGTGCGTGCGTGCGTGCGTGCGTGCGTGCGTGCGTGCGTGCGTGCGTGCGTGCGTGCGTGCGTGCGTGCGTGCGTGCGTGCGTGCGTGCGGTGAGTGAGTGAGTGAGTGAGTGAGTGAGTGTGAGTGAGTGAGTGAGTGAGTGAGTGAGTGAGTGAGTGAGTGAGTGAGTGAGTGAGTGAGTGAGTGAGTGAGTGAGTGTGAGTGAGCGAGCGGAGTCTTGAGTTGAGCAATGTAACTCTGAGAACAAAAGCAATGACCCCTGGTCAATATGAGAACCACTGTTCTGTCATATTCACATATTTCACACAGCCTGTGATGTCAATTAGCTGGGCATGCATGCAATTCAACTGAATGCCCACGTGGTGTCGTCAGTGCACAGTAACACAGAGCACAGAGCAGAGACTCTGTCCCATAGTACAGCTCTAATGTCATATTTCACTGAGGGTGATGTTATAGAAATGTCAATTTGAGTTGCTATAGATGTGTTTGTGTTAACTGAACCTTCAGAAATAAGAAAATTAACGGAATAGCTGTGAAAACCTCAAAGAACGCACTGGTTTCCACGGTGGGGGTCCTGTGCGCTCCTGGCCAGCCGATCCTCTCTGACTTTCCTAAAATGTATTAGGATATCCCTGGATGGTTATTGGCCTATTCTAATGTTGCTGGGGGCCAATGGTTTAGACTCTTGACTGACAGCTGACAGCAGGGCGCCGCCCCCCTCTCTCACTTTCCACTGAACACGGCAGCCATCTTGGTTTGCCTGTCAACAAGCAGGCTGGACTGGAGGTACTATTGATATATTTTTTAATAAATCGTAGAAGATGTTTGAAAGACATTAATGGCCACCTTTTGTCTCTCTGATGATCACTAAGGACTCGAAAATTAATTTGGAATGTTTTGGTCTATTTTTCACAGATTTAGAGCCATGTAGCATCTGTTAGCATGTTAGCTTGTGTTCCACTGTTATGGCTGGCCAGTGCAATATTTCATATATTTTTTAATAAGTCGTAGAAGATGTTTGAAAGACATTAATGGCCACCTTTTGTCTCTCTGATGATCACTAAGGACCCGAAAATTTATTTGGAACGTTTTGGGGTCTTTTGGACAGAGTTAGAGAGAGTTAGCTTCTGTTAGCATGATAGCAGCAGGAGGAAGGGAAGGAAGAAGAGAGCATTAGAAGTCAGTCAGTCAGACAGGCTGGGCTTGCTGTCAGAGGTAAGGGCATAATAATTATTTAGCTAATGCACTAAATAAAATATGTATTACATGGTCCATCTGCTTGTGGCTAGATGAAGCCTCGATTTTAGTGTTTATGTCTATTGGGCCATTTTTAAATAAATAAATAATTGTAAAACCAGCCTGTGTTTGCATGTTAGCTAAAGTCCAATATAATTACTCATTGCATGTAATACAAACACATTTGCAAGCCCATTATTTACTGTATGTTCAATTTGTGTACAGTGTGTGTGGAGCAGCAGACAGCTGTCAGAGTGGTGGACACATATGACATTTATTTTCTATATGCAAAGGTGAGTTGTCATGTAGAACCGACAGAATGATAACATTTAGTTTTATATTCCTTTTTTTATTCAACATTATTGGCTAAAATGTACATGTTGTTCACATGCAATAAAGACATTGTGTCAGACAGGAAAAACAAAGTGCTCGTACCGGTACTACACCAAGTTTACACGGGCGTGTATGGGGTTCGACACCCTGGAGTGCTAAAAATAAACCTGTCTGTCACAGTCTGTTGTATGTGTGACTTTATGAAATGTCCAATTCAATATTTCACTAAGCTAGACAGTTGTGCCCACGAGGTGTCGTGTTAACTGGGCCCGCGCAGGGCCTCGGGCCCCCGAAGGGGGCCGCGCAAAACATTTTTTGGCCCTTCCCGGTCCCCGGGGCGCCCGGAGATGAGGGACGCGCCTGGCGCGCCCCGGCGTCGCCCCGTCCGCCCGCGGCGGGCCCAAAGGCCCGATAAGTGGAACGCGGCGCCTCCGCGTTCCTCCTTCGGCCGGTGCGTTCCTTTTCCTTTTCGTGCGTGCGTGCGTGCGTGCGTGCGGTGAGTGAGTGAGTGAGTGAGTGAGTGAGTGAGTGAGTGAGTGAGTGAGTGAGTGCGTGCGTGCGTGCGTGCGTGCGTGCGTGCGTGCGTGCGTGCGTGCGTGCGTGCGTGCGTGCGTGCGTGCGGTGAGTGAGTGAGTGAGTGAGTGAGTGAGTGCGTGCGTGCGTGCGTGCGTGCGTGCGTGCGTGCGTGCGTGCGTGCGTGCGTGCGTGCGTGCGTGCGGTGAGTGAGTGAGTGAGTGAGTGAGTGAGTGAGTGTGAGTGAGTGAGTGAGTGAGTGAGTGAGTGAGTGAGTGAGTGAGTGAGTGAGTGAGTGAGTGAGCGAGCGGAGTCTTGAGTTGAGCAATGTAACTCTGAGAACAAAAGCAATGACCCCTGGTCAATATGAGAACCACTGTTCTGTCATATTCACATATTTCACACAGCCTGTGATGTCAATTAGCTGGGCATGCATGCAATTCAACTGAATGCCCACGTGGTGTCGTCAGTGCACAGTAACACAGAGCACAGAGCAGAGACTCTGTCCCATAGTACAGCTCTAATGTCATATTTCACTGAGGGTGATGTTATAGAAATGTCAATTTGAGTTGCTATAGATGTGTTTGTGTTAACTGAACCTTCAGAAATAAGAAAA
Source organism: Electrona antarctica (assembly GCF_951216825.1). NCBI lineage: Eukaryota > Metazoa > Chordata > Actinopteri > Myctophiformes > Myctophidae > Electrona > Electrona antarctica. The sequence goes on from NC_136795.1 coordinate 50,649,363, forward strand.
TTAACGGAATAGCTGTGAAAACCTCAAAGAACGCACTGGTTTCCGTGCGCTCCTGGCCAGCCGATCCTCTCTGACTTTCCTAAAATGTATTAGGATATCCCTGGATGGTTATTGGCCTATTCTAATGTTGCTGGGGGCCAATGGTTTAGACTCTTGACTGACAGCTGACAGCAGGGCGCCGCCCCCCTCTCTCACTTTCCACTGAACACGGCAGCCATCTTGGTTTGCCTGTCAACAAGCAGGCTGGACTGGAGGTACTATTGATATATTTTTTAATAAATCGTAGAAGATGTTTGAAAGACATTAATGGCCACCTTTTGTCTCTCTGATGATCACTAAGGACTCGAAAATTAATTTGGAATGTTTTGGTCTATTTTTCACAGATTTAGAGCCATGTAGCATCTGTTAGCATGTTAGCTTGTGTTCCACTGTTATGGCTGGCCAGTGCAATATTTCATATATTTTTTAATAAGTCGTAGAAGATGTTTGAAAGACATTAATGGCCACCTTTTGTCTCTCTGATGATCACTAAGGACCCGAAAATTTATTTGGAACGTTTTGGGGTCTTTTGGACAGAGTTAGAGAGAGTTAGCTTCTGTTAGCATGATAGCAGCAGGAGGAAGGGAAGGAAGAAGAGAGCATTAGAAGTCAGTCAGTCAGACAGGCTGGGCTTGCTGTCAGAGGTAAGGGCATAATAATTATTTAGCTAATGCACTAAATAAAATATGTATTACATGGTCCATCTGCTTGTGGCTAGATGAAGCCTCGATTTTAGTGTTTATGTCTATTGGGCCATTTTTAAATAAATAAATAATTGTAAAACCAGCCTGTGTTTGCATGTTAGCTAAAGTCCAATATAATTACTCATTGCATGTAATACAAACACATTTGCAAGCCCATTATTTACTGTATGTTCAATTTGTGTACAGTGTGTGTGGAGCAGCAGACAGCTGTCAGAGTGGTGGACACATATGACATTTATTTTCTATATGCAAAGGTGAGTTGTCATGTAGAACCGACAGAATGATAACATTTAGTTTTATATTCCTTTTTTTATTCAACATTATTGGCTAAAATGTACATGTTGTTCACATGCAATAAAGACATTGTGTCAGACAGGAAAAACAAAGTGCTCGTACCGGTACTACACCAAGTTTACACGGGCGTGTATGGGGTTCGACACCCTGGAGTGCTAAAAATAAACCTGTCTGTCACAGTCTGTTGTATGTGTGACTTTATGAAATGTCCAATTCAATATTTCACTAAGCTAGACAGTTGTGCCCACGAGGTGTCGTGTTAACTGGGCCCGCGCAGGGCCTCGGGCCCCCGAAGGGGGCCGCGCAAAACATTTTTTGGCCCTTCCCGGTCCCCGGGGCGCCCGGAGATGAGGGACGCGCCTGGCGCGCCCCGGCGTCGCCCCGTCCGCCCGCGGCGGGCCCAAAGGCCCGATAAGTGGAACGCGGCGCCTCCGCGTTCCTCCTTCGGCCGGTGCGTTCCTTTTCCTTTTCGTGCGTGCGTGCGTGCGTGCGGTGAGTGAGTGAGTGAGTGAGTGAGTGAGTGAGTGAGTGAGTGAGTGAGTGAGTGCGTGCGTGCGTGCGTGCGTGCGTGCGTGCGTGCGTGCGTGCGTGCGTGCGTGCGTGCGTGCGTGCGGTGAGTGAGTGAGTGAGTGAGTGAGTGAGTGAGTGAGTGCGTGCGTGCGTGCGTGCGTGCGTGCGTGCGTGCGTGCGTGCGTGCGTGCGTGCGTGCGTGCGTGCGTGCGTGCGTGCGTGCGTGCGTGCGTGCGTGCGGTGAGTGAGTGAGTGAGTGAGTGAGTGAGTGAGTGTGAGTGAGTGAGTGAGTGAGTGAGTGAGTGAGTGAGTGAGTGAGTGAGTGAGTGAGTGAGTGAGTGAGTGTGAGTGAGCGAGCGGAGTCTTGAGTTGAGCAATGTAACTCTGAGAACAAAAGCAATGACCCCTGGTCAATATGAGAACCACTGTTCTGTCATATTCACATATTTCACACAGCCTGTGATGTCAATTAGCTGGGCATGCATGCAATTCAACTGAATGCCCACGTGGTGTCGTCAGTGCACAGTAACACAGAGCACAGAGCAGAGACTCTGTCCCATAGTACAGCTCTAATGTCATATTTCACTGAGGGTGATGTTATAGAAATGTCAATTTGAGTTGCTATAGATGTGTTTGTGTTAACTGAACCTTCAGAAATAAGAAAATTAACGGAATAGCTGTGAAAACCTCAAAGAACGCACTGGTTTCCACGGTGGGGGTCCTGTGCGCTCCTGGCCAGCCGATCCTCTCTGACTTTCCTAAAATGTATTAGGATATCCCTGGATGGTTATTGGCCTATTCTAATGTTGCTGGGGGCCAATGGTTTAGACTCTTGACTGACAGCTGACAGCAGGGCGCCGCCCCCCTCTCTCACTTTCCACTGAACACGGCAGCCATCTTGGTTTGCCTGTCAACAAGCAGGCTGGACTGGAGGTACTATTGATATATTTTTTAATAAATCGTAGAAGATGTTTGAAAGACATTAATGGCCACCTTTTGTCTCTCTGATGATCACTAAGGACTCGAAAATTAATTTGGAATGTTTTGGTCTATTTTTCACAGATTTAGAGCCATGTAGCATCTGTTAGCATGTTAGCTTGTGTTCCACTGTTATGGCTGGCCAGTGCAATATTTCATATATTTTTTAATAAGTCGTAGAAGATGTTTGAAAGACATTAATGGCCACCTTTTGTCTCTCTGATGATCACTAAGGACCCGAAAATTTATTTGGAACGTTTTGGGGTCTTTTGGACAGAGTTAGAGAGAGTTAGCTTCTGTTAGCATGATAGCAGCAGGAGGAAGGGAAGGAAGAAGAGAGCATTAGAAGTCAGTCAGTCAGACAGGCTGGGCTTGCTGTCAGAGGTAAGGGCATAATAATTATTTAGCTAATGCACTAAATAAAATATGTATTACATGGTCCATCTGCTTGTGGCTAGATGAAGCCTCGATTTTAGTGTTTATGTCTATTGGGCCATTTTTAAATAAATAAATAATTGTAAAACCAGCCTGTGTTTGCATGTTAGCTAAAGTCCAATATAATTACTCATTGCATGTAATACAAACACATTTGCAAGCCCATTATTTACTGTATGTTCAATTTGTGTACAGTGTGTGTGGAGCAGCAGACAGCTGTCAGAGTGGTGGACACATATGACATTTATTTTCTATATGCAAAGGTGAGTTGTCATGTAGAACCGACAGAATGATAACATTTAGTTTTATATTCCTTTTTTTATTCAACATTATTGGCTAAAATGTACATGTTGTTCACATGCAATAAAGACATTGTGTCAGACAGGAAAAACAAAGTGCTCGTACCGGTACTACACCAAGTTTACACGGGCGTGTATGGGGTTCGACACCCTGGAGTGCTAAAAATAAACCTGTCTGTCACAGTCTGTTGTATGTGTGACTTTATGAAATGTCCAATTCAATATTTCACTAAGCTAGACAGTTGTGCCCACGAGGTGTCGTGTTAACTGGGCCCGCGCAGGGCCTCGGGCCCCCGAAGGGGGCCGCGCAAAACATTTTTTGGCCCTTCCCGGTCCCCGGGGCGCCCGGAGATGAGGGACGCGCCTGGCGCGCCCCGGCGTCGCCCCGTCCGCCCGCGGCGGGCCCAAAGGCCCGATAAGTGGAACGCGGCGCCTCCGCGTTCCTCCTTCGGCCGGTGCGTTCCTTTTCCTTTTCGTGCGTGCGTGCGTGCGTGCGGTGAGTGAGTGAGTGAGTGAGTGAGTGAGTGAGTGAGTGAGTGAGTGAGTGAGTGAGTGCGTGCGTGCGTGCGTGCGTGCGTGCGTGCGTGCGTGCGTGCGTGCGTGCGTGCGTGCGTGCGTGCGTGCGTGCGGTGAGTGAGTGAGTGAGTGAGTGAGTGAGTGAGTGAGTGAGTGCGTGCGTGCGTGCGTGCGTGCGTGCGTGCGTGCGTGCGTGCGTGCGTGCGTGCGTGCGTGCGTGCGTGCGTGCGTGCGTGCGTGCGGTGAGTGAGTGAGTGAGTGAGTGAGTGAGTGTGAGTGAGTGAGTGAGTGAGTGAGTGAGTGAGTGAGTGAGTGAGTGAGTGAGTGAGTGAGTGAGTGAGTGAGAGTGAGCGAGCGGAGTCTTGAGTTGAGCAATGTAACTCTGAGAACAAAAGCAATGACCCCTGGTCAATATGAGAACCACTGTTCTGTCATATTCACATATTTCACACAGCCTGTGATGTCAATTAGCTGGGCATGCATGCAATTCAACTGAATGCCCACGTGGTGTCGTCAGTGCACAGTAACACAGAGCACAGAGCAGAGACTCTGTCCCATAGTACAGCTCTAATGTCATATTTCACTGAGGGTGATGTTATAGAAATGTCAATTTGAGTTGCTATAGATGTGTTTGTGTTAACTGAACCTTCAGAAATAAGAAAATTAACGGAATAGCTGTGAAAACCTCAAAGAACGCACTGGTTTCCGTGCGCTCCTGGCCAGCCGATCCTCTCTGACTTTCCTAAAATGTATTAGGATATCCCTGGATGGTTATTGGCCTATTCTAATGTTGCTGGGGGCCAATGGTTTAGACTCTTGACTGACAGCTGACAGCAGGGCGCCGCCCCCCTCTCTCACTTTCCACTGAACACGGCAGCCATCTTGGTTTGCCTGTCAACAAGCAGGCTGGACTGGAGGTACTATTGATATATTTTTTAATAAATCGTAGAAGATGTTTGAAAGACATTAATGGCCACCTTTTGTCTCTCTGATGATCACTAAGGACTCGAAAATTAATTTGGAATGTTTTGGTCTATTTTTCACAGATTTAGAGCCATGTAGCATCTGTTAGCATGTTAGCTTGTGTTCCACTGTTATGGCTGGCCAGTGCAATATTTCATATATTTTTTAATAAGTCGTAGAAGATGTTTGAAAGACATTAATGGCCACCTTTTGTCTCTCTGATGATCACTAAGGACCCGAAAATTTATTTGGAACGTTTTGGGGTCTTTTGGACAGAGTTAGAGAGAGTTAGCTTCTGTTAGCATGATAGCAGCAGGAGGAAGGGAAGGAAGAAGAGAGCATTAGAAGTCAGTCAGTCAGACAGGCTGGGCTTGCTGTCAGAGGTAAGGGCATAATAATTATTTAGCTAATGCACTAAATAAAATATGTATTACATGGTCCATCTGCTTGTGGCTAGATGAAGCCTCGATTTTAGTGTTTATGTCTATTGGGCCATTTTTAAATAAATAAATAATTGTAAAACCAGCCTGTGTTTGCATGTTAGCTAAAGTCCAATATAATTACTCATTGCATGTAATACAAACACATTTGCAAGCCCATTATTTACTGTATGTTCAATTTGTGTACAGTGTGTGTGGAGCAGCAGACAGCTGTCAGAGTGGTGGACACATATGACATTTATTTTCTATATGCAAAGGTGAGTTGTCATGTAGAACCGACAGAATGATAACATTTAGTTTTATATTCCTTTTTTTATTCAACATTATTGGCTAAAATGTACATGTTGTTCACATGCAATAAAGACATTGTGTCAGACAGGAAAAACAAAGTGCTCGTACCGGTACTACACCAAGTTTACACGGGCGTGTATGGGGTTCGACACCCTGGAGTGCTAAAAATAAACCTGTCTGTCACAGTCTGTTGTATGTGTGACTTTATGAAATGTCCAATTCAATATTTCACTAAGCTAGACAGTTGTGCCCACGAGGTGTCGTGTTAACTGGGCCCGCGCAGGGCCTCGGGCCCCCGAAGGGGGCCGCGCAAAACATTTTTTGGCCCTTCCCGGTCCCCGGGGCGCCCGGAGATGAGGGACGCGCCTGGCGCGCCCCGGCGTCGCCCCGTCCGCCCGCGGCGGGCCCAAAGGCCCGATAAGTGGAACGCGGCGCCTCCGCGTTCCTCCTTCGGCCGGTGCGTTCCTTTTCCTTTTCGTGCGTGCGTGCGTGCGTGCGGTGAGTGAGTGAGTGAGTGAGTGAGTGAGTGAGTGAGTGAGTGAGTGAGTGAGTGCGTGCGTGCGTGCGTGCGTGCGTGCGTGCGTGCGTGCGTGCGTGCGTGCGTGCGTGCGTGCGTGCGTGCGTGCGTGCGGTGAGTGAGTGAGTGAGTGAGTGAGTGAGTGAGTGAGTGCGTGCGTGCGTGCGTGCGTGCGTGCGTGCGTGCGTGCGTGCGTGCGTGCGTGCGTGCGTGCGTGCGTGCGTGCGTGCGTGCGTGCGTGCGTGCGTGCGTGCGTGCGTGCGTGCGGTGAGTGAGTGAGTGAGTGAGTGAGTGAGTGTGAGTGAGTGAGTGAGTGAGTGAGTGAGTGAGTGAGTGAGTGAGTGAGTGAGTGAGTGAGTGTGAGTGAGCGAGCGGAGTCTTGAGTTGAGCAATGTAACTCTGAGAACAAAAGCAATGACCCCTGGTCAATATGAGAACCACTGTTCTGTCATATTCACATATTTCACACAGCCTGTGATGTCAATTAGCTGGGCATGCATGCAATTCAACTGAATGCCCACGTGGTGTCGTCAGTGCACAGTAACACAGAGCACAGAGCAGAGACTCTGTCCCATAGTACAGCTCTAATGTCATATTTCACTGAGGGTGATGTTATAGAAATGTCAATTTGAGTTGCTATAGATGTGTTTGTGTTAACTGAACCTTCAGAAATAAGAAAATTAACGGAATAGCTGTGAAAACCTCAAAGAACGCACTGGTTTCCGTGCGCTCCTGGCCAGCCGATCCTCTCTGACTTTCCTAAAATGTATTAGGATATCCCTGGATGGTTATTGGCCTATTCTAATGTTGCTGGGGGCCAATGGTTTAGACTCTTGACTGACAGCTGACAGCAGGGCGCCGCCCCCCTCTCTCACTTTCCACTGAACACGGCAGCCATCTTGGTTTGCCTGTCAACAAGCAGGCTGGACTGGAGGTACTATTGATATATTTTTTAATAAATCGTAGAAGATGTTTGAAAGACATTAATGGCCACCTTTTGTCTCTCTGATGATCACTAAGGACTCGAAAATTAATTTGGAATGTTTTGGTCTATTTTTCACAGATTTAGAGCCATGTAGCATCTGTTAGCATGTTAGCTTGTGTTCCACTGTTATGGCTGGCCAGTGCAATATTTCATATATTTTTTAATAAGTCGTAGAAGATGTTTGAAAGACATTAATGGCCACCTTTTGTCTCTCTGATGATCACTAAGGACCCGAAAATTTATTTGGAACGTTTTGGGGTCTTTTGGACAGAGTTAGAGAGAGTTAGCTTCTGTTAGCATGATAGCAGCAGGAGGAAGGGAAGGAAGAAGAGAGCATTAGAAGTCAGTCAGTCAGACAGGCTGGGCTTGCTGTCAGAGGTAAGGGCATAATAATTATTTAGCTAATGCACTAAATAAAATATGTATTACATGGTCCATCTGCTTGTGGCTAGATGAAGCCTCGATTTTAGTGTTTATGTCTATTGGGCCATTTTTAAATAAATAAATAATTGTAAAACCAGCCTGTGTTTGCATGTTAGCTAAAGTCCAATATAATTACTCATTGCATGTAATACAAACACATTTGCAAGCCCATTATTTACTGTATGTTCAATTTGTGTACAGTGTGTGTGGAGCAGCAGACAGCTGTCAGAGTGGTGGACACATATGACATTTATTTTCTATATGCAAAGGTGAGTTGTCATGTAGAACCGACAGAATGATAACATTTAGTTTTATATTCCTTTTTTTATTCAACATTATTGGCTAAAATGTACATGTTGTTCACATGCAATAAAGACATTGTGTCAGACAGGAAAAACAAAGTGCTCGTACCGGTACTACACCAAGTTTACACGGGCGTGTATGGGGTTCGACACCCTGGAGTGCTAAAAATAAACCTGTCTGTCACAGTCTGTTGTATGTGTGACTTTATGAAATGTCCAATTCAATATTTCACTAAGCTAGACAGTTGTGCCCACGAGGTGTCGTGTTAACTGGGCCCGCGCAGGGCCTCGGGCCCCCGAAGGGGGCCGCGCAAAACATTTTTTGGCCCTTCCCGGTCCCCGGGGCGCCCGGAGATGAGGGACGCGCCTGGCGCGCCCCGGCGTCGCCCCGTCCGCCCGCGGCGGGCCCAAAGGCCCGATAAGTGGAACGCGGCGCCTCCGCGTTCCTCCTTCGGCCGGTGCGTTCCTTTTCCTTTTCGTGCGTGCGTGCGTGCGTGCGGTGAGTGAGTGAGTGAGTGAGTGAGTGAGTGAGTGAGTGAGTGAGTGAGTGAGTGAGTGCGTGCGTGCGTGCGTGCGTGCGTGCGTGCGTGCGTGCGTGCGTGCGTGCGTGCGTGCGTGCGTGCGTGCGGTGAGTGAGTGAGTGAGTGAGTGAGTGAGTGAGTGAGTGCGTTGAGTGCGTGCGTGCGTGCGTGCGTGCGTGCGTGCGTGCGTGCGTGCGTGCGTGCGTGCGTGCGTGCGTGCGTGCGTGCGTGCGTGCGTGCGTGCGTGCGGTGAGTGAGTGAGTGAGTGAGTGAGTGAGTGTGAGTGAGTGAGTGAGTGAGTGAGTGAGTGAGTGAGTGAGTGAGTGAGTGAGTGAGTGAGTGAGTGAGTGAGTGTGAGTGAGCGAGCGGAGTCTTGAGTTGAGCAATGTAACTCTGAGAACAAAAGCAATGACCCCTGGTCAATATGAGAACCACTGTTCTGTCATATTCACATATTTCACACAGCCTGTGATGTCAATTAGCTGGGCATGCATGCAATTCAACTGAATGCCCACGTGGTGTCGTCAGTGCACAGTAACACAGAGCACAGAGCAGAGACTCTGTCCCATAGTACAGCTCTAATGTCATATTTCACTGAGGGTGATGTTATAGAAATGTCAATTTGAGTTGCTATAGATGTGTTTGTGTTAACTGAACCTTCAGAAATAAGAAAATTAACGGAATAGCTGTGAAAACCTCAAAGAACGCACTGGTTTCCGTGCGCTCCTGGCCAGCCGATCCTCTCTGACTTTCCTAAAATGTATTAGGATATCCCTGGATGGTTATTGGCCTATTCTAATGTTGCTGGGGGCCAATGGTTTAGACTCTTGACTGACAGCTGACAGCAGGGCGCCGCCCCCCTCTCTCACTTTCCACTGAACACGGCAGCCATCTTGGTTTGCCTGTCAACAAGCAGGCTGGACTGGAGGTACTATTGATATATTTTTTAATAAATCGTAGAAGATGTTTGAAAGACATTAATGGCCACCTTTTGTCTCTCTGATGATCACTAAGGACTCGAAAATTAATTTGGAATGTTTTGGTCTATTTTTCACAGATTTAGAGCCATGTAGCATCTGTTAGCATGTTAGCTTGTGTTCCACTGTTATGGCTGGCCAGTGCAATATTTCATATATTTTTTAATAAGTCGTAGAAGATGTTTGAAAGACATTAATGGCCACCTTTTGTCTCTCTGATGATCACTAAGGACCCGAAAATTTATTTGGAACGTTTTGGGGTCTTTTGGACAGAGTTAGAGAGAGTTAGCTTCTGTTAGCATGATAGCAGCAGGAGGAAGGGAAGGAAGAAGAGAGCATTAGAAGTCAGTCAGTCAGACAGGCTGGGCTTGCTGTCAGAGGTAAGGGCATAATAATTATTTAGCTAATGCACTAAATAAAATATGTATTACATGGTCCATCTGCTTGTGGCTAGATGAAGCCTCGATTTTAGTGTTTATGTCTATTGGGCCATTTTTAAATAAATAAATAATTGTAAAACCAGCCTGTGTTTGCATGTTAGCTAAAGTCCAATATAATTACTCATTGCATGTAATACAAACACATTTGCAAGCCCATTATTTACTGTATGTTCAATTTGTGTACAGTGTGTGTGGAGCAGCAGACAGCTGTCAGAGTGGTGGACACATATGACATTTATTTTCTATATGCAAAGGTGAGTTGTCATGTAGAACCGACAGAATGATAACATTTAGTTTTATATTCCTTTTTTTATTCAACATTATTGGCTAAAATGTACATGTTGTTCACATGCAATAAAGACATTGTGTCAGACAGGAAAAACAAAGTGCTCGTACCGGTACTACACCAAGTTTACACGGGCGTGTATGGGGTTCGACACCCTGGAGTGCTAAAAATAAACCTGTCTGTCACAGTCTGTTGTATGTGTGACTTTATGAAATGTCCAATTCAATATTTCACTAAGCTAGACAGTTGTGCCCACGAGGTGTCGTGTTAACTGGGCCCGCGCAGGGCCTCGGGCCCCCGAAGGGGGCCGCGCAAAACATTTTTTGGCCCTTCCCGGTCCCCGGGGCGCCCGGAGATGAGGGACGCGCCTGGCGCGCCCCGGCGTCGCCCCGTCCGCCCGCGGCGGGCCCAAAGGCCCGATAAGTGGAACGCGGCGCCTCCGCGTTCCTCCTTCGGCCGGTGCGTTCCTTTTCCTTTTCGTGCGTGCGTGCGTGCGTGCGGTGAGTGAGTGAGTGAGTGAGTGAGTGAGTGAGTGAGTGAGTGAGTGAGTGAGTGAGTGCGTGCGTGCGTGCGTGCGTGCGTGCGTGCGTGCGTGCGTGCGTGCGTGCGTGCGTGCGGTGAGTGAGTGAGTGAGTGAGTGAGTGAGTGAGTGAGTGAGTGAGTGCGTGCGTGCGTGCGTGCGTGCGTGCGTGCGTGCGTGCGTGCGTGCGTGCGTGCGTGCGTGCGTGCGTGCGTGCGTGCGGTGAGTGAGTGAGTGAGTGAGTGAGTGAGTGTGAGTGAGTGAGTGAGTGAGTGAGTGAGTGAGTGAGTGAGTGAGTGAGTGAGTGAGTGAGTGAGTGAGTGAGTGTGAGTGAGCGAGCGGAGTCTTGAGTTGAGCAATGTAACTCTGAGAACAAAAGCAATGACCCCTGGTCAATATGAGAACCACTGTTCTGTCATATTCACATATTTCACACAGCCTGTGATGTCAATTAGCTGGGCATGCATGCAATTCAACTGAATGCCCACGTGGTGTCGTCAGTGCACAGTAACACAGAGCACAGAGCAGAGACTCTGTCCCATAGTACAGCTCTAATGTCATATTTCACTGAGGGTGATGTTATAGAAATGTCAATTTGAGTTGCTATAGATGTGTTTGTGTTAACTGAACCTTCAGAAATAAGAAAATTAACGGAATAGCTGTGAAAACCTCAAAGAACGCACTGGTTTCCGTGCGCTCCTGGCCAGCCGATCCTCTCTGACTTTCCTAAAATGTATTAGGATATCCCTGGATGGTTATTGGCCTATTCTAATGTTGCTGGGGGCCAATGGTTTAGACTCTTGACTGACAGCTGACAGCAGGGCGCCGCCCCCCTCTCTCACTTTCCACTGAACACGGCAGCCATCTTGGTTTGCCTGTCAACAAGCAGGCTGGACTGGAGGTACTATTGATATATTTTTTAATAAATCGTAGAAGATGTTTGAAAGACATTAATGGCCACCTTTTGTCTCTCTGATGATCACTAAGGACTCGAAAATTAATTTGGAATGTTTTGGTCTATTTTTCACAGATTTAGAGCCATGTAGCATCTGTTAGCATGTTAGCTTGTGTTCCACTGTTATGGCTGGCCAGTGCAATATTTCATATATTTTTTAATAAGTCGTAGAAGATGTTTGAAAGACATTAATGGCCACCTTTTGTCTCTCTGATGATCACTAAGGACCCGAAAATTTATTTGGAACGTTTTGGGGTCTTTTGGACAGAGTTAGAGAGAGTTAGCTTCTGTTAGCATGATAGCAGCAGGAGGAAGGGAAGGAAGAAGAGAGCATTAGAAGTCAGTCAGTCAGACAGGCTGGGCTTGCTGTCAGAGGTAAGGGCATAATAATTATTTAGCTAATGCACTAAATAAAATATGTATTACATGGTCCATCTGCTTGTGGCTAGATGAAGCCTCGATTTTAGTGTTTATGTCTATTGGGCCATTTTTAAATAAATAAATAATTGTAAAACCAGCCTGTGTTTGCATGTTAGCTAAAGTCCAATATAATTACTCATTGCATGTAATACAAACACATTTGCAAGCCCATTATTTACTGTATGTTCAATTTGTGTACAGTGTGTGTGGAGCAGCAGACAGCTGTCAGAGTGGTGGACACATATGACATTTATTTTCTATATGCAAAGGTGAGTTGTCATGTAGAACCGACAGAATGATAACATTTAGTTTTATATTCCTTTTTTTATTCAACATTATTGGCTAAAATGTACATGTTGTTCACATGCAATAAAGACATTGTGTCAGACAGGAAAAACAAAGTGCTCGTACCGGTACTACACCAAGTTTACACGGGCGTGTATGGGGTTCGACACCCTGGAGTGCTAAAAATAAACCTGTCTGTCACAGTCTGTTGTATGTGTGACTTTATGAAATGTCCAATTCAATATTTCACTAAGCTAGACAGTTGTGCCCACGAGGTGTCGTGTTAACTGGGCCCGCGCAGGGCCTCGGGCCCCCGAAGGGGGCCGCGCAAAACATTTTTTGGCCCTTCCCGGTCCCCGGGGCGCCCGGAGATGAGGGACGCGCCTGGCGCGCCCCGGCGTCGCCCCGTCCGCCCGCGGCGGGCCCAAAGGCCCGATAAGTGGAACGCGGCGCCTCCGCGTTCCTCCTTCGGCCGGTGCGTTCCTTTTCCTTTTCGTGCGTGCGTGCGTGCGTGCGGTGAGTGAGTGAGTGAGTGAGTGAGTGAGTGAGTGAGTGAGTGAGTGAGTGAGTGCGTGCGTGCGTGCGTGCGTGCGTGCGTGCGTGCGTGCGTGCGTGCGTGCGTGCGTGCGTGCGTGCGGTGAGTGAGTGAGTGAGTGAGTGAGTGAGTGAGTGAGTGCGTGCGTGCGTGCGTGCGTGCGTGCGTGCGTGCGTGCGTGCGTGCGTGCGTGCGTGCGTGCGTGCGTGCGTGCGTGCGTGCGTGCGTGCGTGCGTGCGTGCGGTGAGTGAGTGAGTGAGTGAGTGAGTGAGTGTGAGTGAGTGAGTGAGTGAGTGAGTGAGTGAGTGAGTGAGTGAGTGAGTGAGTGAGTGAGTGAGTGAGTGAGTGTGAGTGAGCGAGCGGAGTCTTGAGTTGAGCAATGTAACTCTGAGAACAAAAGCAATGACCCCTGGTCAATATGAGAACCACTGTTCTGTCATATTCACATATTTCACACAGCCTGTGATGTCAATTAGCTGGGCATGCATGCAATTCAACTGAATGCCCACGTGGTGTCGTCAGTGCACAGTAACACAGAGCACAGAGCAGAGACTCTGTCCCATAGTACAGCTCTAATGTCATATTTCACTGAGGGTGATGTTATAGAAATGTCAATTTGAGTTGCTATAGATGTGTTTGTGTTAACTGAACCTTCAGAAATAAGAAAATTAACGGAATAGCTGTGAAAACCTCAAAGAACGCACTGGTTTCCACTGGTTTCCGTGCGCTCCTGGCCAGCCGATCCTCTCTGACTTTCCTAAAATGTATTAGGATATCCCTGGATGGTTATTGGCCTATTCTAATGTTGCTGGGGGCCAATGGTTTAGACTCTTGACTGACAGCTGACAGCAGGGCGCCGCCCCCCTCTCTCACTTTCCACTGAACACGGCAGCCATCTTGGTTTGCCTGTCAACAAGCAGGCTGGACTGGAGGTACTATTGATATATTTTTTAATAAATCGTAGAAGATGTTTGAAAGACATTAATGGCCACCTTTTGTCTCTCTGATGATCACTAAGGACTCGAAAATTAATTTGGAATGTTTTGGTCTATTTTTCACAGATTTAGAGCCATGTAGCATCTGTTAGCATGTTAGCTTGTGTTCCACTGTTATGGCTGGCCAGTGCAATATTTCATATATTTTTTAATAAGTCGTAGAAGATGTTTGAAAGACATTAATGGCCACCTTTTGTCTCTCTGATGATCACTAAGGACCCGAAAATTTATTTGGAACGTTTTGGGGTCTTTTGGACAGAGTTAGAGAGAGTTAGCTTCTGTTAGCATGATAGCAGCAGGAGGAAGGGAAGGAAGAAGAGAGCATTAGAAGTCAGTCAGTCAGACAGGCTGGGCTTGCTGTCAGAGGTAAGGGCATAATAATTATTTAGCTAATGCACTAAATAAAATATGTATTACATGGTCCATCTGCTTGTGGCTAGATGAAGCCTCGATTTTAGTGTTTATGTCTATTGGGCCATTTTTAAATAAATAAATAATTGTAAAACCAGCCTGTGTTTGCATGTTAGCTAAAGTCCAATATAATTACTCATTGCATGTAATACAAACACATTTGCAAGCCCATTATTTACTGTATGTTCAATTTGTGTACAGTGTGTGTGGAGCAGCAGACAGCTGTCAGAGTGGTGGACACATATGACATTTATTTTCTATATGCAAAGGTGAGTTGTCATGTAGAACCGACAGAATGATAACATTTAGTTTTATATTCCTTTTTTTATTCAACATTATTGGCTAAAATGTACATGTTGTTCACATGCAATAAAGACATTGTGTCAGACAGGAAAAACAAAGTGCTCGTACCGGTACTACACCAAGTTTACACGGGCGTGTATGGGGTTCGACACCCTGGAGTGCTAAAAATAAACCTGTCTGTCACAGTCTGTTGTATGTGTGACTTTATGAAATGTCCAATTCAATATTTCACTAAGCTAGACAGTTGTGCCCACGAGGTGTCGTGTTAACTGGGCCCGCGCAGGGCCTCGGGCCCCCGAAGGGGGCCGCGCAAAACATTTTTTGGCCCTTCCCGGTCCCCGGGGCGCCCGGAGATGAGGGACGCGCCTGGCGCGCCCCGGCGTCGCCCCGTCCGCCCGCGGCGGGCCCAAAGGCCCGATAAGTGGAACGCGGCGCCTCCGCGTTCCTCCTTCGGCCGGTGCGTTCCTTTTCCTTTTCGTGCGTGCGTGCGTGCGTGCGGTGAGTGAGTGAGTGAGTGAGTGAGTGAGTGAGTGAGTGAGTGAGTGAGTGAGTGCGTGCGTGCGTGCGTGCGTGCGTGCGTGCGTGCGTGCGTGCGTGCGTGCGTGCGTGCGTGCGTGCGGTGAGTGAGTGAGTGAGTGAGTGAGTGAGTGAGTGAGTGCGTGCGTGCGTGCGTGCGTGCGTGCGTGCGTGCGTGCGTGCGTGCGTGCGTGCGTGCGTGCGTGCGTGCGTGCGTGCGTGCGTGCGGTGAGTGAGTGAGTGAGTGAGTGAGTGAGTGTGAGTGAGTGAGTGAGTGAGTGAGTGAGTGAGTGAGTGAGTGAGTGAGTGAGTGAGTGAGTGAGTGAGTGTGAGTGAGCGAGCGGAGTCTTGAGTTGAGCAATGTAACTCTGAGAACAAAAGCAATGACCCCTGGTCAATATGAGAACCACTGTTCTGTCATATTCACATATTTCACACAGCCTGTGATGTCAATTAGCTGGGCATGCATGCAATTCAACTGAATGCCCACGTGGTGTCGTCAGTGCACAGTAACACAGAGCACAGAGCAGAGACTCTGTCCCATAGTACAGCTCTAATGTCATATTTCACTGAGGGTGATGTTATAGAAATGTCAATTTGAGTTGCTATAGATGTGTTTGTGTTAACTGAACCTTCAGAAATAAGAAAATTAACGGAATAGCTGTGAAAACCTCAAAGAACGCACTGGTTTCCTCGCGCAGGGGCCTTGTGCCTCTATAGGTACAGCAGACAGCTGTCAAACTGGGGTCAAACTATTAATGAGTGGACATAAAGGGTTCTGGTCGTCCTTGTTCCGGGACTGGGTAGTAAATGAATCTACTGGGCTTAATGCCAAGTCAATTGGTCAGGGGAGACCAATGTAGGATGGCAGGGCAGTGATTGTGCCGTATTAGAAGTTGAATAAATTATAAATGAATTAATCTGTGGGTTATTGTGTTATCCCAGAGGTAGTGTGGATTGTGGAATAACTCTATCCGATCCCCCATGACTGAAAAACCTCAGTTATAATGTGTCTGGGTTGTGTAGGAAGCGAGAACCAGTCATCAGAAATGAGTCCGAAATGAGGAAAGTTGTGAATTCGCCAATGTAAAAATTCATAATTAAATCCTGGAGAGGGTTAAGGGTCTGCAATTAATTTTCAGCAGAATGCGGGTGCCCTACTATACTAATCCCTGCAGCCGGACTGTCAGGGGTGCTTCATATAGGATCCATGGGTCCTGGCATACTAGCATGTACGTTTTAAGGGTGTAATCAATCTGGTTAGTTATCTGTAGCTGCACGGCTTTACTCCTCTGGGAAATTGATGTGGCTGATTCCACCATGTCATTCAGTCATCTCTTCATTCTAGCTTTCATACATATTAGAAATCAAATGTTTAAGAATGAGTGAAAATAGCTGATCTACAAGCTTCGCGCCGCATCGTGAGCTTGCTTGTTCTAATTACGAATAGTTTGTGCATTCAGGTATTATGAATTATAATAACATTTCGTGCAAACACTCAAGCAGGACATTATTGTCTCCACCAGGCCGAAGGCATGGGGAGAGAGTATGTTTTGCACTCCGTCCGTCCGTGTGTCTGTCCGTCTAATCTCCGGCACCGTCAACCCAGTCGATGCCAAATTTTGTGCACACACTCCCTGGATGCCAACGGCCTGTTATAGCGCCACCAGTAGGCCGCTTTGTATAAAGCAAGTTTTTGGACAGGCTTGGCTGGGGGCAGAGAAGCAGAGTCTGAGCAGCTACAGGAAGGATGGAGGGGTTCAGACAAGGTTTTCCAACTCCGTGCCTAAATGTCACTTTCACAGCGAAATAAGCCCAGTTTGGCCCTGTTCACTTTTGCTTAGCAGAGTCTGTATCTTCAAAACTAGACACTCTGCAGGCCTATAAGCTTGGCTGGGGGCAGAGAAGCAGAGTCTGAGCAGCTACAGGAAGGATGGAGGGGTTCAGACAAGGTTTTCCAACTCCGTGCCTAAATGTCACTTTCACAGCGAAATAAGCCCAGTTTGGCCCTGTTCACTTTTGCTTAGCAGAGTCTGTATCTTCAAAACTAGACACTCTGCAGGCCTATAAGCTTGGCTGGGGGCAGAGAAGCAGAGTCTGAGCAGCTACAGGAAGGATGGAGGGGTTCAGACAAGGTTTTCCAACTCCGTGCCTAAATGTCACTTTCACAGCGAAATAAGCCCAGTTTGGCCCTGTTCACTTTTGCTTAGCAGAGTCTGTATCTTCAAAACTAGACACTCTGCAGGCCTATAAGCTTGGCTGGGGGCAGAGAAGCAGAGTCTGAGCAGCTACAGGAAGGATGGAGGGGTTCAGACAAGGTTTTCCAACTCCGTGCCTAAATGTCACTTTCACAGCGAAATAAGCCCAGTTTGGCCCTGTTCACTTTTGCTTAGCAGAGTCTGTATCTTCAAAACTAGACACTCTGCAGGCCTATAAGCTTGGCTGGGGGCAGAGAAGCAGAGTCTGAGCAGCTACAGGAAGGATGGAGGGGTTCAGACAAGGTTTTCCAACTCCGTGCCTAAATGTCACTTTCACAGCGAAATAAGCCCAGTTTGGCCCTGTTCACTTTTGCTTAGCAGAGTCTGTATCTTCAAAACTAGACACTCTGCAGGCCTATAAGCTTGGCTGGGGGCAGAGAAGCAGAGTCTGAGCAGCTACAGGAAGGATGGAGGGGTTCAGACAAGGTTTTCCAACTCCGTGCCTAAATGTCACTTTCACAGCGAAATAAGCCCAGTTTGGCCCTGTTCACTTTTGCTTAGCAGAGTCTGTATCTTCAAAACTAGACACTCTGCAGGCCTATAAGCTTGGCTGGGGGCAGAGAAGCAGAGTCTGAGCAGCTACAGGAAGGATGGAGGGGTTCAGACAAGGTTTTCCAACTCCGTGCCTAAATGTCACTTTCACAGCGAAATAAGCCCAGTTTGGCCCTGTTCACTTTTGCTTAGCAGAGTCTGTATCTTCAAAACTAGACACTCTGCAGGCCTATAAGCTTGGCTGGGGGCAGAGAAGCAGAGTCTGAGCAGCTACAGGAAGGATGGAGGGGTTCAGACAAGGTTTTCCAACTCCGTGCCTAAATGTCACTTTCACAGCGAAATAAGCCCAGTTTGGCCCTGTTCACTTTTGCTTAGCAGAGTCTGTATCTTCAAAACTAGACACTCTGCAGGCCTATAAGCTTGGCTGGGGGCAGAGAAGCAGAGTCTGAGCAGCTACAGGAAGGATGGAGGGGTTCAGACAAGGTTTTCCAACTCCGTGCCTAAATGTCACTTTCACAGCGAAATAAGCCCAGTTTGGCCCTGTTCACTTTTGCTTAGCAGAGTCTGTATCTTCAAAACTAGACACTCTGCAGGCCTATAAGCTTGGCTGGGGGCAGAGAAGCAGAGTCTGAGCAGCTACAGGAAGGATGGAGGGGTTCAGACAAGGTTTTCCAACTCCGTGCCTAAATGTCACTTTCACAGCGAAATAAGCCCAGTTTGGCCCTGTTCACTTTTGCTTAGCAGAGTCTGTATCTTCAAAACTAGACACTCTGCAGGCCTATAAGCTTGGCTGGGGGCAGAGAAGCAGAGTCTGAGCAGCTACAGGAAGGATGGAGGGGTTCAGACAAGGTTTTCCAACTCCGTGCCTAAATGTCACTTTCACAGCGAAATAAGCCCAGTTTGGCCCTGTTCACTTTTGCTTAGCAGAGTCTGTATCTTCAAAACTAGACACTCTGCAGGCCTATAAGCTTGGCTGGGGGCAGAGAAGCAGAGTCTGAGCAGCTACAGGAAGGATGGAGGGGTTCAGACAAGGTTTTCCAACTCCGTGCCTAAATGTCACTTTCACAGCGAAATAAGCCCAGTTTGGCCCTGTTCACTTTTGCTTAGCAGAGTCTGTATCTTCAAAACTAGACACTCTGCAGGCCTATAAGCTTGGCTGGGGGCAGAGAAGCAGAGTCTGAGCAGCTACAGGAAGGATGGAGGGGTTCAGACAAGGTTTTCCAACTCCGTGCCTAAATGTCACTTTCACAGCGAAATAAGCCCAGTTTGGCCCTGTTCACTTTTGCTTAGCAGAGTCTGTATCTTCAAAACTAGACACTCTGCAGGCCTATAAGCTTGGCTGGGGGCAGAGAAGCAGAGTCTGAGCAGCTACAGGAAGGATGGAGGGGTTCAGACAAGGTTTTCCAACTCCGTGCCTAAATGTCACTTTCACAGCGAAATAAGCCCAGTTTGGCCCTGTTCACTTTTGCTTAGCAGAGTCTGTATCTTCAAAACTAGACACTCTGCAGGCCTATAAGCTTGGCTGGGGGCAGAGAAGCAGAGTCTGAGCAGCTACAGGAAGGATGGAGGGGTTCAGACAAGGTTTTCCAACTCCGTGCCTAAATGTCACTTTCACAGCGAAATAAGCCCAGTTTGGCCCTGTTCACTTTTGCTTAGCAGAGTCTGTATCTTCAAAACTAGACACTCTGCAGGCCTATAAGCTTGGCTGGGGGCAGAGAAGCAGAGTCTGAGCAGCTACAGGAAGGATGGAGGGGTTCAGACAAGGTTTTCCAACTCCGTGCCTAAATGTCACTTTCACAGCGAAATAAGCCCAGTTTGGCCCTGTTCACTTTTGCTTAGCAGAGTCTGTATCTTCAAAACTAGACACTCTGCAGGCCTATAAGCTTGGCTGGGGGCAGAGAAGCAGAGTCTGAGCAGCTACAGGAAGGATGGAGGGGTTCAGACAAGGTTTTCCAACTCCGTGCCTAAATGTCACTTTCACAGCGAAATAAGCCCAGTTTGGCCCTGTTCACTTTTGCTTAGCAGAGTCTGTATCTTCAAAACTAGACACTCTGCAGGCCTATAAGCTTGGCTGGGGGCAGAGAAGCAGAGTCTGAGCAGCTACAGGAAGGATGGAGGGGTTCAGACAAGGTTTTCCAACTCCGTGCCTAAATGTCACTTTCACAGCGAAATAAGCCCAGTTTGGCCCTGTTCACTTTTGCTTAGCAGAGTCTGTATCTTCAAAACTAGACACTCTGCAGGCCTATAAGCTTGGCTGGGGGCAGAGAAGCAGAGTCTGAGCAGCTACAGGAAGGATGGAGGGGTTCAGACAAGGTTTTCCAACTCCGTGCCTAAATGTCACTTTCACAGCGAAATAAGCCCAGTTTGGCCCTGTTCACTTTTGCTTAGCAGAGTCTGTATCTTCAAAACTAGACACTCTGCAGGCCTATAAGCTTGGCTGGGGGCAGAGAAGCAGAGTCTGAGCAGCTACAGGAAGGATGGAGGGGTTCAGACAAGGTTTTCCAACTCCGTGCCTAAATGTCACTTTCACAGCGAAATAAGCCCAGTTTGGCCCTGTTCACTTTTGCTTAGCAGAGTCTGTATCTTCAAAACTAGACACTCTGCAGGCCTATAAGCTTGGCTGGGGGCAGAGAAGCAGAGTCTGAGCAGCTACAGGAAGGATGGAGGGGTTCAGACAAGGTTTTCCAACTCCGTGCCTAAATGTCACTTTCACAGCGAAATAAGCCCAGTTTGGCCCTGTTCACTTTTGCTTAGCAGAGTCTGTATCTTCAAAACTAGACACTCTGCAGGCCTATAAGCTTGGCTGGGGGCAGAGAAGCAGAGTCTGAGCAGC
>NC_136796.1:0-45000 GCF_951216825.1 Electrona antarctica
TCAGTCAGTCAGTTAGTTAGTTAGTTAGTTAGTTACAGATACAAGGTTTCTGCCCGACACAGATGAGTCAGTCAGTCAGTTAGTTAGTTAGTTACAGATACAAGGTTTCTGCCCGACACAGATGAGTCAGTTAGTTAGTTAGTTAGTTAGTTACAGATACAAGGTTTCTGCCCGACACAGATGAGTCAGTCAGTCAGTTAGTTAGTTAGTTACAGATACAAGGTTTCTGCCCGACACAGATGAGTCAGTCAGTTAGTTAGTTAGTTAGTTACAGATACAAGGTTTCTGCCCGACACAGATGAGTCAGTCAGTTAGTTAGTTAGTTACAGATACAAGGTTTCTGCCCGACACAGATGAGTCAGTCAGTCAGTTAGTTAGTTACAGATACAAGGTTTCTGCCCGACACAGATGAGTCAGTCAGTTAGTTAGTTAGTTAGTTACAGATACAAGGTTTCTGCCCGACACAGATGAGTCAGTCAGTTAGTTAGTTAGTTAGTTACAGATACAAGGTTTCTGCCCGACACAGATGAGTCAGTCAGTTAGTTAGTTAGTTAGTTACAGATACAAGGTTTCTGCCCGACACAGATGAGTCAGTCAGTCAGTTAGTTAGTTACAGATACAAGGTTTCTGCCCGACACAGATGAGTCAGTCAGTCAGTTAGTTAGTTACAGATACAAGGTTTCTGCCCGACACAGATGAGTCAGTCAGTCAGTTAGTTAGTTACAGATACAAGGTTTCTGCCTGACACAGATGAGTCAGTCAGTCAGTCAGTTAGTTAGTTACAGATACAAGGTTTCTGCCCGACACAGATGAGTCAGTCAGTCAGTTAGTTAGTTACAGATACAAGGTTTCTGCCCGACACAGATGAGTCAGTCAGTCAGTTAGTTAGTTACAGATACAAGGTTTCTGCCCGACACAGATGAGTCAGTCAGTCAGTCAGTTAGTTAGTTACAGATACAAGGTTTCTGCCCGACACAGATGAGTCAGTCAGTCAGTCAGTTAGTTACAGATACAAGGTTTCTGCCCGACACAGATGAGTCAGTCAGTTAGTTAGTTAGTTAGTTACAGATACAAGGTTTCTGCCCGACACAGATGAGTCAGTCAGTCAGTCAGTTAGTTAGTTACAGATACAAGGTTTCTGCCTGACACAGATGAGTCAGTCAGTCAGTTAGTTAGTTAGTTAGTTAAAGATACAAGGTTTCTGCCCGACACAGATGAGTCAGTCAGTTAGTTAGTTAGTTAGTTACAGATACAAGGTTTCTGCCCGACACAGATGAGTCAGTCAGTTAGTTAGTTAGTTAGTTACAGATACAAGGTTTCTGCCCGACACAGATGAGTCAGTCAGTTAGTTAGTTAGTTACAGATACAAGGTTTCTGCCCGACACAGATGAGTCAGTCAGTCAGTTAGTTAGTTAGTTACAGATACAAGGTTTCTGCCCGACACAGATGAGTCAGTCAGTTAGTTAGTTAGTTAGTTACAGATACAAGGTTTCTGCCCGACACAGATGAGTCAGTTAGTCAGTTAGTTAGTTACAGATACAAGGTTTCTGCCCGACACAGATGAGTCAGTCAGTTAGTTAGTTAGTTACAGATACAAGGTTTCTGCCCGACACAGATGAGTCAGTCAGTCAGTTAGTTAGTTAGTTACAGATACAAGGTTTCTGCCCGACACAGATGAGTCAGTCAGTTAGTTAGTTAGTTACAGATACAAGGTTTCTGCCCGACACAGATGAGTCAGTCAGTCAGTCAGTTAGTTAGTTACAGATACAAGGTTTCTGCCCGACACAGATGAGTCAGTCAGTCAGTTAGTTAGTTACAGATACAAGGTTTCTGCCTGACACAGATGAGTCAGTCAGTCAGTTAGTTAGTTACAGATACAAGGTTTCTGCCCGACACAGATGAGTCAGTCAGTCAGTTAGTTAGTTAGTTAGTTACAGATACAAGGTTTCTGCCCGACACAGATGAGTCAGTCAGTCAGTTAGTTAGTTAGTTACAGATACAAGGTTTCTGCCCGACACAGATGAGTCAGTCAGTCAGTCAGTCAGTTAGTTAGTTAGTTACAGATACAAGGTTTCTGCCCGACACAGATGAGTCAGTCAGTCAGTCAGTTAGGTTAGTTACAGATACAAGGTTTCTGCCCGACACAGATGAGTCAGTCAGTCAGTTAGTTAGGTTAGTTACAGATACAAGGTTTCTGCCCGACACAGATGAGTCAGTCAGTCAGTTAGTTAGTTACAGATACAAGGTTTCTGCCCGACACAGATGAGTCAGTCAGTTAGTTAGTTAGTTAGTTACAGATACAAGGTTTCTGCCCGACACAGATGAGTCAGTCAGTCAGTTAGTTAGTTACAGATACAAGGTTTCTGCCCGACACAGATGAGTCAGTCAGTCAGTCAGTTAGTTAGTTACAGATACAAGGTTTCTGCCCGACACAGATGAGTCAGTCAGTCAGTTAGTTAGTTAGTTAGTTAGTTAGTTAGTTAGTTAGTTAGTTAGTTACAGATACAAGGTTTCTGCCCGACACAGATGAGTCAGTCAGTCAGTCAGTCAGTCAGTTAGTTAGTTACAGATACAAGGTTTCTGCCCGACACAGATGAGTCAGTCAGTCAGTCAGTTAGTTAGTTAGTTAGTTAGTTAGTTAGTTACAGATACAAGGTTTCTGCCCGACACAGATGAGTCAGTCAGTTAGTTAGTTAGTTAGTTACAGATACAAGGTTTCTGCCCGACACAGATGAGTCAGTCAGTCAGTTAGTTAGTTAGTTAGTTAGTTAGTTAGTTAGTTAGTTAGTTAGTTACAGATACAAGGTTTCTGCCCGACACAGATGAGTCAGTCAGTCAGTCAGTCAGTCAGTTAGTTAGTTAGTTAGTTAGTTAGTTAGTTACAGATACAAGGTTTCTGCCCGACACAGATGAGTCAGTTAGTTAGTTACAGATACAAGGTTTCTGCCCGACACAGATGAGTCAGTCAGTTAGTTAGTTAGTTAGTTACAGATACAAGGTTTCTGCCCGACACAGATGAGTCAGTCAGTCAGTTAGTTAGTTAGTTAGTTAGTTAGTTAGTTAGTTAGTTAGTTAGTTAGTTACAGATACAAGGTTTCTGCCCGACACAGATGAGTCAGTCAGTCAGTCAGTCAGTTAGTTAGTTAGTTAGTTAGTTAGTTAGTTACAGATACAAGGTTTCTGCCCGACACAGATGAGTCAGTCAGTCAGTTAGTTAGTTAGTTAGTTAGTTACAGATACAAGGTTTCTGCCCGACACAGATGAGTCAGTCAGTTAGTTAGTTAGTTACAGATACAAGGTTTCTGCCCGACACAGATGAGTCAGTTAGTTAGTTACAGATACAAGGTTTCTGCCCGACACAGATGAGTCAGTCAGTTAGTTAGTTAGTTAGTTACAGATACAAGGTTTCTGCCCGACACAGATGAGTCAGTCAGTTAGTTAGTTAGTTAGTTACAGATACAAGGTTTCTGCCCGACACAGATGAGTCAGTCAGTTAGTTAGTTAGTTAGTTACAGATACAAGGTTTCTGCCCGACACAGATGAGTCAATCAGTCAGTTAGTTAGTTAGTTAGTTACAGATACAAGGTTTCTGCCCGACACAGATGAGTCAGTCAGTTAGTTAGTTAGTTAGTTACAGATACAAGGTTTCTGCCCGACACAGATGAGTCAGTCAGTCAGTTAGTTAGTTACAGATACAAGGTTTCTGCCCGACACAGATGAGTCAGTCAGTCAGTTAGTTAGTTACAGATACAAGGTTTCTGCCCGACACAGATGAGTCAGTCAGTCAGTTAGTTAGTTACAGATACAAGGTTTCTGCCCGACACAGATGAGTCAGTCAGTCAGTCAGTTAGTTAGTTACAGATACAAGGTTTCTGCCCGACACAGATGAGTCAGTCAGTTAGTTAGTTAGTTACAGATACAAGGTTTCTGCCTGACACAGATGAGTCAGTCAGTCAGTTAGTTAGTTACAGATACAAGGTTTCTGCCCGACACAGATGAGTCAGTCAGTCAGTCAGTTAGTTACAGATACAAGGTTTCTGCCCGACACAGATGAGTCAGTCAGTCAGTCAGTTAGTTACAGATACAAGGTTTCTGCCCGACACAGATGAGTCAGTCAGTCAGTTAGTTAGTTACAGATACAAGGTTTCTGCCTGACACAGATGAGTCAGTCAGTCAGTTAGTTAGTTACAGATACAAGGT
The DNA here is from genome assembly GCF_951216825.1 of Electrona antarctica. Taxonomy (NCBI): domain Eukaryota; kingdom Metazoa; phylum Chordata; class Actinopteri; order Myctophiformes; family Myctophidae; genus Electrona; species Electrona antarctica. Next base: position 4,201 of record NC_136796.1, read on the forward strand.
TTCTGCCTGACACAGATGAGTCAGTCAGTCAGTTAGTTAGTTACAGATACAAGGTTTCTGCCCGACACAGATGAGTCAGTCAGTTAGTCAGTTAGTTAGTTACAGATACAAGGTTTCTGCCCGACACAGATGAGTCAGTCAGTCAGTTAGTTAGTTACAGATACAAGGTTTCTGCCCGACACAGATGAGTCAGTCAGTTAGTTAGTTAGTTAGTTACAGATACAAGGTTTCTGCCCGACACAGATGAGTCAGTCAGTTAGTTAGTTAGTTACAGATACAAGGTTTCTGCCCGACACAGATGAGTCAGTCAGTCAGTTAGTTAGTTAGTTACAGATACAAGGTTTCTGCCCGACACAGATGAGTCAGTCAGTTAGTTAGTTAGTTAGTTACAGATACAAGGTTTCTGCCCGACACAGATGAGTCAGTCAGTCAGTCAGTTAGTTAGTTAGTTAGTTACAGATACAAGGTTTCTGCCCGACACAGATGAGTCAGTCAGTCAGTTAGTTAGTTACAGATACAAGGTTTCTGCCCGACACAGATGAGTCAGTCAGTTAGTTAGTTAGTTAGTTACAGATACAAGGTTTCTGCCCGACACAGATGAGTCAGTCAGTCAGTTAGTTAGTTACAGATACAAGGTTTCTGCCCGACACAGATGAGTCAGTCAGTCAGTCAGTTAGTTAGTTACAGATACAAGGTTTCTGCCCGACACAGATGAGTCAGTCAGTCAGTTAGTTAGTTAGTTACAGATACAAGGTTTCTGCCCGACACAGATGAGTCAGTCAGTCAGTTAGTTAGTTACAGATACAAGGTTTCTGCCCGACACAGATGAGTCAGTCAGTCAGTCAGTTAGTTAGTTAGTTACAGATACAAGGTTTCTGCCCGACACAGATGAGTCAGTCAGTTAGTTAGTTAGTTAGTTACAGATACAAGGTTTCTGCCCGACACAGATGAGTCAGTCAGTCAGTTAGTTAGTTAGTTAGTTAGTTAGTTAGTTAGTTAGTTAGTTAGTTACAGATACAAGGTTTCTGCCCGACACAGATGAGTCAGTCAGTCAGTCAGTCAGTTAGTTAGTTAGTTAGTTAGTTAGTTAGTTACAGATACAAGGTTTCTGCCCGACACAGATGAGTCAGTTAGTTAGTTACAGATACAAGGTTTCTGCCCGACACAGATGAGTCAGTCAGTTAGTTAGTTAGTTAGTTACAGATACAAGGTTTCTGCCCGACACAGATGAGTCAGTCAGTCAGTTAGTTAGTTAGTTAGTTAGTTAGTTAGTTAGTTAGTTAGTTAGTTACAGATACAAGGTTTCTGCCCGACACAGATGAGTCAGTCAGTCAGTCAGTCAGTTAGTTAGTTAGTTAGTTAGTTAGTTAGTTACAGATACAAGGTTTCTGCCCGACACAGATGAGTCAGTCAGTTAGTCAGTTAGTTAGTTACAGATACAAGGTTTCTGCCCGACACAGATGAGTCAGTCAGTTAGTTAGTTAGTTACAGATACAAGGTTTCTGCCCGACACAGATGAGTCAGTCAGTCAGTTAGTTAGTTAGTTAGTTACAGATACAAGGTTTCTGCCCGACACAGATGAGTCAGTCAGTTAGTCAGTTAGTTAGTTACAGATACAAGGTTTCTGCCCGACACAGATGAGTCAGTCAGTCAGTCAGTTAGTTAGTTAGTTAGTTACAGATACAAGGTTTCTGCCCGACACAGATGAGTCAGTCAGTCAGTTAGTTAGTTACAGATACAAGGTTTCTGCCCGACACAGATGAGTCAGTCAGTCAGTTAGTTAGTTAGTTACAGATACAAGGTTTCTGCCCGACACAGATGAGTCAGTCAGTTAGTTAGTTAGTTACAGATACAAGGTTTCTGCCCGACACAGATGAGTCAGTCAGTCAGTCAGTCAGTTAGTTACAGATACAAGGTTTCTGCCCGACACAGATGAGTCAGTCAGTCAGTCAGTTAGTTACAGATACAAGGTTTCTGCCCGACACAGATGAGTCAGTCAGTCAGTCAGTTAGTTACAGATACAAGGTTTCTGCCCGACACAGATGAGTCAGTCAGTTAGTCAGTTAGTTACAGATACAAGGTTTCTGCCCGACACAGATGAGTCAGTCAGTCAGTCAGTTAGTTACAGATACAAGGTTTCTGCCCGACACAGATGAGTCAGTCAGTTAGTTAGTTAGTTACAGATACAAGGTTTCTGCCCGACACAGATGAGTCAGTCAGTCAGTTAGTTAGTTACAGATACAAGGTTTCTGCCTGACACAGATGAGTCAGTCAGTTAGTTAGTTAGTTACAGATACAAGGTTTCTGCCTGACACAGATGAGTCAGTCAGTCAGTTAGTTAGTTAGTTACAGATACAAGGTTTCTGCCCGACACAGATGAGTCAGTCAGTCAGTCAGTCAGTTAGTTACAGATACAAGGTTTCTGCCCGACACAGATGAGTCAGTCAGTCAGTCAGTTAGTTACAGATACAAGGTTTCTGCCCGACACAGATGAGTCAGTCAGTCAGTCAGTTAGTTAGTTACAGATACAAGGTTTCTGCCCGACACAGATGAGTCAGTCAGTCAGTCAGTTAGTTAGTTACAGATACAAGGTTTCTGCCCGACACAGATGAGTCAGTCAGTCAGTCAGTCAGTTAGTTAGTTACAGATACAAGGTTTCTGCCCGACACAGATGAGTCAGTCAGTTAGTTAGTTAGTTAGTTACAGATACAAGGTTTCTGCCCGACACAGATGAGTCAGTCAGTTAGTTAGTTAGTTAGTTACAGATACAAGGTTTCTGCCTGACACAGATGAGTCAGTCAGTCAGTTAGTTAGTTACAGATACAAGGTTTCTGCCCGACACAGATGAGTCAGTCAGTCAGTCAGTCAGTTAGTTAGTTACAGATACAAGGTTTCTGCCCGACACAGATGAGTCAGTCAGTTAGTTAGTTAGTTAGTTACAGATACAAGGTTTCTGCCCGACACAGATGAGTCAGTTAGTTAGTTAGTTAGTTAGTTACAGATACAAGGTTTCTGCCCGACACAGATGAGTCAGTCAGTCAGTTAGTTAGTTAGTTACAGATACAAGGTTTCTGCCTGACACAGATGAGTCAGTCAGTCAGTTAGTTAGTTAGTTACAGATACAAGGTTTCTGCCCGACACAGATGAGTCAGTCAGTCAGTTAGTTAGTTACAGATACAAGGTTTCTGCCCGACACAGATGAGTCAGTCAGTCAGTTAGTTAGTTAGTTAGTTACAGATACAAGGTTTCTGCCTGACACAGATGAGTCAGTCAGTCAGTTAGTTAGTTACAGATACAAGGTTTCTGCCTGACACAGATGAGTCAGTCAGTTAGTTAGTTAGTTAGTTAGTTACAGATACAAGGTTTCTGCCTGACACAGATGAGTCAGTCAGTCAGTTAGTTAGTTACAGATACAAGGTTTCTGCCTGACACAGATGAGTCAGTCAGTTAGTTAGTTAGTTAGTTACAGATACAAGGTTTCTGCCTGACACAGATGAGTCAGTCAGTTAGTTAGTTAGTTAGTTAGTTACAGATACAAGGTTTCTGCCTGACACAGATGAGTCAGTCAGTCAGTTAGTTAGTTACAGATACAAGGTTTCTGCCCGACACAGATGAGTCAGTCAGTTAGTTAGTTAGTTACAGATACAAGGTTTCTGCCTGACACAGATGAGTCAGTCAGTCAGTTAGTTAGTTAGTTACAGATACAAGGTTTCTGCCCGACACAGATGAGTCAGTCAGTCAGTCAGTCAGTTAGTTACAGATACAAGGTTTCTGCCCGACACAGATGAGTCAGTCAGTCAGTTAGTTAGTTACAGATACAAGGTTTCTGCCCGACACAGATGAGTCAGTCAGTCAGTCAGTTAGTTAGTTACAGATACAAGGTTTCTGCCCGACACAGATGAGTCAGTCAGTCAGTTAGTTAGTTACAGATACAAGGTTTCTGCCTGACACAGATGAGTCAGTCAGTTAGTTAGTTAGTTACAGATACAAGGTTTCTGCCTGACACAGATGAGTCAGTCAGTTAGTTAGTTAGTTACAGATACAAGGTTTCTGCCCGACACAGATGAGTCAGTCAGTTAGTTAGTTAGTTACAGATACAAGGTTTCTGCCTGACACAGATGAGTCAGTTAGTTAGTTAGTTACAGATACAAGGTTTCTGCCTGACACAGATGAGTCAGTCAGTCAGTTAGTTAGTTAGTTACAGATACAAGGTTTCTGCCCGACACAGATGAGTCAGTCAGTCAGTTAGTTAGTTAGTTACAGATACAAGGTTTCTGCCCGACACAGATGAGTCAGTCAGTCAGTCAGTTAGTTAGTTACAGATACAAGGTTTCTGCCCGACACAGATGAGTCAGTCAGTCAGTCAGTTAGTTAGTTACAGATACAAGGTTTCTGCCTGACACAGATGAGTCAGTCAGTCAGTTAGTTAGTTAGTTACAGATACAAGGTTTCTGCCCGACACAGATGAGTCAGTCAGTCAGTTAGTTAGTTAGTTACAGATACAAGGTTTCTGCCCGACACAGATGAGTCAGTCAGTCAGTCAGTTAGTTAGTTACAGATACAAGGTTTCTGCCTGACACAGATGAGTCAGTCAGTCAGTTAGTTAGTTAGTTAGTTACAGATACAAGGTTTCTGCCCGACACAGATGAGTCAGTCAGTTAGTTAGTTAGTTACAGATACAAGGTTTCTGCCCGACACAGATGAGTCAGTCAGTCAGTCAGTTAGTTAGTTACAGATACAAGGTTTCTGCCCGACACAGATGAGTCAGTCAGTCAGTTAGTTAGTTACAGATACAAGGTTTCTGCCCGACACAGATGAGTCAGTCAGTCAGTTAGTTAGTTACAGATACAAGGTTTCTGCCCGACACAGATGAGTCAGTCAGTCAGTCAGTTAGTTAGTTACAGATACAAGGTTTCTGCCCGACACAGATGAGTCAGTCAGTTAGTTAGTTAGTTACAGATACAAGGTTTCTGCCCGACACAGATGAGTCAGTCAGTCAGTCAGTTAGTTAGTTACAGATACAAGGTTTCTGCCCGACACAGATGAGTCAGTCAGTCAGTTAGTTAGTTAGTTACAGATACAAGGTTTCTGCCCGACACAGATGAGTCAGTCAGTCAGTTAGTTAGTTAGTTACAGATACAAGGTTTCTGCCCGACACAGATGAGTCAGTCAGTTAGTTAGTTAGTTACAGATACAAGGTTTCTGCCCGACACAGATGAGTCAGTCAGTCAGTTAGTTAGTTACAGATACAAGGTTTCTGCCCGACACAGATGAGTCAGTTAGTTAGTTAGTTAGTTACAGATACAAGGTTTCTGCCCGACACAGATGAGTCAGTTAGTTAGTTAGTTAGTTAGTTAGTTACAGATACAAGGTTTCTGCCCGACACAGATGAGTCAGTTAGTTAGTTAGTTAGTTAGTTAGTTAGTTAGTTAGTTAGTTAGTTACAGATACAAGGTTTCTGCCCGACACAGATGAGTCAGTTAGTTAGTTAGTTAGTTACAGATACAAGGTTTCTGCCCGACACAGATGAGTCAGTTAGTTAGTTAGTTAGTTACAGATACAAGGTTTCTGCCTGACACAGATGAGTCAGTTAGTTAGTTAGTTAGTTAGTTAGTTACAGATACAAGGTTTCTGCCTGACACAGATGAGTCAGTCAGTTAGTTAGTTAGTTAGTTAGTTAGTTAGTTAGTTAGTTACAGATACAAGGTTTCTGCCTGACACAGATGAGTCAGTTAGTTAGTTAGTTAGTTACAGATACAAGGTTTCTGCCTGACACAGATGAGTCAGTCAGTTAGTTAGTTAGTTACAGATACAAGGTTTCTGCCCGACACAGATGAGTCAGTTAGTTAGTTAGTTAGTTAGTTACAGATACAAGGTTTCTGCCTGACACAGATGAGTCAGTTAGTTAGTTAGTTAGTTACAGATACAAGGTTTCTGCCCGACACAGATGAGTCAGTTAGTTAGTTAGTTAGTTAGTTAGTTAGTTAGTTAGTTAGTTACAGATACAAGGTTTCTGCCCGACACAGATGAGTCAGTTAGTTAGTTAGTTAGTTACAGATACAAGGTTTCTGCCCGACACAGATGAGTCAGTTAGTTAGTTAGTTAGTTAGTTAGTTACAGATACAAGGTTTCTGCCCGACACAGATGAGTCAGTCAGTCAGTTAGTTAGTTAGTTACAGATACAAGGTTTCTGCCCGACACAGATGAGTCAGTCAGTCAGTTAGTTAGTTAGTTACAGATACAAGGTTTCTGCCTGACACAGATGAGTCAGTCAGTCAGTTAGTTAGTTAGTTAGTTAGTTACAGATACAAGGTTTCTGCCCGACACAGATGAGTCAGTCAGTCAGTTAGTTAGTTAGTTACAGATACAAGGTTTCTGCCCGACACAGATGAGTCAGTCAGTCAGTTAGTTAGTTAGTTACAGATACAAGGTTTCTGCCCGACACAGATGAGTCAGTCAGTCAGTCAGTTAGTTAGTTACAGATACAAGGTTTCTGCCCGACACAGATGAGTCAGTTAGTTAGTTAGTTAGTTACAGATACAAGGTTTCTGCCCGACACAGATGAGTCAGTCAGTCAGTTAGTTAGTTACAGATACAAGGTTTCTGCCTGACACAGATGAGTCAGTCAGTCAGTTAGTTAGTTACAGATACAAGGTTTCTGCCCGACACAGATGAGTCAGTCAGTCAGTTAGTTAGTTAGTTACAGATACACAGATGAGTCAGTCAGTCAGTTAGTTAGTTACAGATACAAGGTTTCTGCCTGACACAGATGAGTCAGTCAGTCAGTTAGTTAGTTACAGATACAAGGTTTCTGCCCGACACAGATGAGTCAGTCAGTCAGTTAGTTAGTTAGTTACAGATACAAGGTTTCTGCCCGACACAGATGAGTCAGTCAGTCAGTTAGTTAGTTAGTTACAGATACAAGGTTTCTGCCCTGACACAGATGAGTCAGTCAGTCAGTCAGTTAGTTAGTTACAGATACAAGGTTTCTGCCCGACACAGATGAGTCAGTTCAGTTAGTTAGTTAGTTACAGATACAAGGTTTCTGCCCGACACAGATGAGTCAGTCAGTCAGTTAGTTAGTTACAGATACAAGGTTTCTGCCTGACACAGATGAGTCAGTCAGTCAGTTAGTTAGTTACAGATACAAGGTTTCTGCCCGACACAGATGAGTCAGTCAGTCAGTTAGTTAGTTAGTTACAGATACAAGGTTTCTGCCTGACACAGATGAGTCAGTCAGTCAGTTAGTTAGTTACAGATACAAGGTTTCTGCCTGACACAGATGAGTCAGTCAGTCAGTTAGTTAGTTACAGATACAAGGTTTCTGCCCGACACAGATGAGTCAGTCAGTTAGTTAGTTAGTTACAGATACAAGGTTTCTGCCCGACACAGATGAGTCAGTCAGTTAGTTAGTTAGTTACAGATACAAGGTTTCTGCCTGACACAGATGAGTCAGTTAGTTAGTTAGTTAGTTAGTTACAGATACAAGGTTTCTGCCCGACACAGATGAGTCAGTCAGTCAGTTAGTTAGTTAGTTACAGATACAAGGTTTCTGCCTGACACAGATGAGTCAGTCAGTTAGTTAGTAGTTAGTTAGTTAGTAGTTAGTTAGTTACAGATACAAGGTTTCTGCCTGACACAGATGAGTCAGTCAGTAAGTTAGTTAGTTAGTTAGTTACAGATACAAGGTTTCTGCCCTGACACAGATGAGTCAGTCAGTTAGTTAGTTAGTTACAGATACAAGGTTTCTGCCCGACACAGATGAGTCAGTCAGTTAGTTAGTTAGTTACAGATACAAGGTTTCTGCCTGACACAGATGAGTCAGTCTAGTTAGTTAGTTAGTTAGTTACAGATACAAGGTTTCTGCCCGACACAGATGAGTCAGTCAGTCAGTTAGTTAGTTAGTTACAGATACAAGGTTTCTGCCTGACACAGATGAGTCAGTCAGTTAGTTAGTTAGTTAGTTAGTTAGGTTAGTTAGTTAGTTACAGATACAAGGTTTCTGCCTGACACAGATGAGTCAGTTAGTTAGTTAGTTAGTTACAGATACAAGGTTTCTGCCTGACACAGATGAGTCAGTCAGTAGTTAGTTAGTTAGTTACAGATACAAGGTTTCTGCCCTGACACAGATGAGTCAGTAGTTAGTTAGTTAGTAGTTAGTTAGTTAGTTAGTTACAGATACAAGGTTTCTGCCCGACACAGATGAGTCAGTTAGTTAGTTAGTTAGTTACAGATACAAGGTTTCTGCCCGACACAGATGAGTCAGTTAGTTAGTTAGTTAGTTAGTTAGTTACAGATACAAGGTTTCTGCCCGACACAGATGAGTCAGTCAGTCAGTTAGTTAGTTAGTTACAGATACAAGGTTTCTGCCTGACACAGATGAGTCAGTCAGTCAGTAGTTAGTTAGTTAGTTAGTTACAGATACAAGGTTTCTGCCCGACACAGATGAGTCAGTCAGTCAGTTAGTTAGTTAGTTACAGATACAAGGTTTCTGCCCGACACAGATGAGTCAGTCAGTCAGTTAGTTAGTTAGTTACAGATACAAGGTTTCTGCCCGACACAGATGAGTCAGTCAGTCAGTCAGTTAGTTAGTTACAGATACAAGGTTTCTGCCCGACACAGATGAGTCAGTCAGTTAGTTAGTTAGTTACAGATACAAGGTTTCTGCCCGACACAGATGAGTCAGTCAGTCAGTTAGTTAGTTACAGATACAAGGTTTCTGCCTGACACAGATGAGTCAGTCAGTCAGTTAGTTAGTTAGTTACAGATACAAGGTTTCTGCCCGACACAGATGAGTCAGTCAGTCAGTTAGTTAGTTAGTTACAGATACAAGGTTTCTGCCTGACACAGATGAGTCAGTCAGTCAGTTAGTTAGTTACAGATACAAGGTTTCTGCCTGACACAGATGAGTCAGTCAGTCAGTTAGTTAGTTACAGATACAAGGTTTCTGCCCGACACAGATGAGTCAGTCAGTCAGTTAGTTAGTTAGTTACAGATACAAGGTTTCTGCCTGACACAGATGAGTCAGTCAGTCAGTTAGTTAGTTAGTTACAGATACAAGGTTTCTGCCCGACACAGATGAGTCAGTCAGTCAGTTAGTTAGTTAGTTACAGATACAAGGTTTCTGCCTGACACAGATGAGTCAGTCAGTCAGTTAGTTAGTTACAGATACAAGGTTTCTGCCTGACACAGATGAGTCAGTCAGTCAGTTAGTTAGTTACAGATACAAGGTTTCTGCCCGACACAGATGAGTCAGTCAGTCAGTCAGTTAGTTACAGATACAAGGTTTCTGCCCGACACAGATGAGTCAGTCAGTCAGTTAGTTAGTTAGTTACAGATACAAGGTTTCTGCCCGACACAGATGAGTCAGTCAGTCAGTTAGTTAGTTAGTTACAGTTACAAGGTTTCTGCCCGACACAGATGAGTCAGTCAGTTAGTTAGTTAGTTACAGTTACAAGGTTTCTGCCCGACACAGATGAGTCAGTCAGTCAGTTAGTTAGTTAGTTACAGATACAAGGTTTCTGCCCGACACAGATGAGTCAGTCAGTTAGTTAGTTAGTTACAGATACAAGGTTTCTGCCCGACACAGATGAGTCAGTCAGTTAGTTAGTTAGTTACAGTTACAAGGTTTCTGCCCGACACAGATGAGTCAGTCAGTTAGTTAGTTAGTTACAGATACAAGGTTTCTGCCTGACACAGATGAGTCAGTCAGTCAGTTAGTTAGTTACAGATACAAGGTTTCTGCCCGACACAGATGAGTCAGTCAGTCAGTTAGTTAGTTAGTTACAGATACAAGGTTTCTGCCTGACACAGATGAGTCAGTCAGTTAGTTAGTTAGTTACAGATACAAGGTTTCTGCCCGACACAGATGAGTCAGTCAGTCAGTTAGTTAGTTACAGATACAAGGTTTCTGCCCGACACAGATGAGTCAGTCAGTCAGTTAGTTAGTTACAGATACAAGGTTTCTGCCTGACACAGATGAGTCAGTCAGTCAGTTAGTTAGTTAGTTACAGATACAAGGTTTCTGCCTGACACAGATGAGTCAGTCAGTCAGTTAGTTAGTTAGTTACAGATACAAGGTTTCTGCCCGACACAGATGAGTCAGTCAGTCAGTTAGTTAGTTAGTTACAGATACAAGGTTTCTGCCCGACACAGATGAGTCAGTCAGTTAGTTAGTTAGTTAGATACAAGGTTTCTGCCCGACACAGATGAGTCAGTCAGTTAGTTAGTTAGTTACAGATACAAGGTTTCTGCCCGACACAGATGAGTCAGTCAGTCAGTTAGTTAGTTACAGATACAAGGTTTCTGCCCGACACAGATGAGTCAGTCAGTCAGTTAGTTAGTTACAGATACAAGGTTTCTGCCCGACACAGATGAGTCAGTCAGTCAGTTAGTTAGTTACAGATACAAGGTTTCTGCCCGACACAGATGAGTCAGTCAGTTAGTTAGTTAGTTACAGATACAAGGTTTCTGCCCGACACAGATGAGTCAGTCAGTTAGTTAGTTAGTTACAGATACAAGGTTTCTGCCCGACACAGATGAGTCAGTCAGTCAGTCAGTTAGTTACAGATACAAGGTTTCTGCCCGACACAGATGAGTCAGTCAGTCAGTCAGTTAGTTACAGATACAAGGTTTCTGCCCGACACAGATGAGTCAGTCAGTTAGTTAGTTAGTTAGTTACAGATACAAGGTTTCTGCCCCGACACAGATGAGTCAGTCAGTTAGTTAGTTAGTTACAGATACAAGGTTTCTGCCCGACACAGATGAGTCAGTCAGTCAGTTAGTTAGTTAGTTACAGATACAAGGTTTCTGCCCGACACAGATGAGTCAGTCAGTCAGTTAGTTAGTTACAGATACAAGGTTTCTGCCTGACACAGATGAGTCAGTCAGTCAGTCAGTTAGTTAGTTACAGATACAAGGTTTCTGCCTGACACAGATGAGTCAGTCAGTCAGTCAGTTAGTTAGTTACAGATACAAGGTTTCTGCCCGACACAGATGAGTCAGTTAGTCAGTTAGTTAGTTACAGATACAAGGTTTCTGCCCGACACAGATGAGTCAGTTAGTCAGTTAGTTAGTTACAGATACAAGGTTTCTACCCGACACAGATGAGTCAGTCAGTCAGTTAGTTAGTTAGTTACAGATACAAGGTTTCTGCCCCGACACAGATGAGTCAGTCAGTCAGTTAGTTAGTTACAGATACAAGGTTTCTGCCTGACACAGATGAGTCAGTCAGTTAGTTAGTTAGTTACAGATACAAGGTTTCTGCCCCGACACAGATGAGTCAGTCAGTCAGTCAGTTAGTTACAGATACAAGGTTTCTGCCCGACACAGATGAGTCAGTCAGTCAGTTAGTTAGTTACAGATACAAGGTTTCTGCCCGACACAGATGAGTCAGTCAGTCAGTTAGTTAGTTACAGATACAAGGTTTCTGCCCGACACAGATGAGTCAGTCAGTCAGTTAGTTAGTTAGTTAGTTACAGATACAAGGTTTCTGCCCGACACAGATGAGTCAGTCAGTCAGTTAGTTAGTTACAGATACAAGGTTTCTGCCCGACACAGATGAGTCAGTCAGTCAGTTAGTTAGTTAGTTAGTTACAGATACAAGGTTTCTGCCCGACACAGATGAGTCAGTCAGTCAGTTAGTTAGTTACAGATACAAGGTTTCTGCCCGACACAGATGAGTCAGTCAGTCAGTTAGTTAGTTACAGATACAAGGTTTCTGCCCGACACAGATGAGTCAGTCAGTCAGTCAGTTAGTTACAGATACAAGGTTTCTGCCCGACACAGATGAGTCAGTCAGTTAGTTAGTTAGTTACAGATACAAGGTTTCTGCCCGACACAGATGAGTCAGTCAGTTAGTTAGTTAGATACAAGGTTTCTGCCCGACACAGATGAGTCAGTCAGTCAGTTAGTTAGTTACAGATACAAGGTTTCTGCCCGACACAGATGAGTCAGTCAGTCAGTCAGTTAGTTACAGATACAAGGTTTCTACCCGACACAGATGAGTCAGTCAGTCAGTCAGTCAGTTAGTTACAGATACAAGGTTTCTGCCTGACACAGATGAGTCAGTCAGTCAGTTAGTTAGTTAGTTACAGATACAAGGTTTCTGCCCGACACAGATGAGTCAGTCAGTCAGTTAGTTAGTTAGTTACAGATACAAGGTTTCTGCCCGACACAGATGAGTCAGTCAGTCAGTTAGTTAGTTAGTTACAGATACAAGGTTTCTGCCCCGACACAGATGAGTCAGTCAGTTAGTTAGTTAGTTACAGATACAAGGTTTCTGCCCGACACAGATGAGTCAGTCAGTCAGTCAGTTAGTTACAGATACAAGGTTTCTGCCCGACACAGATGAGTCAGTCAGTCAGTTAGTTAGTTAGTTACAGATACAATTGTATAAAACATTGGGTCCAAACAATTATCCATGAATAAAAACTGGTACAACATTAAAATATACAATAGACAACACTAAATCCCTTTACAACAGGAGCTTTCTATTGCTCCAAAAGTGACAGGCAGGCATGTAGCATGTAGCATGATGAATTCCTGTTCTCTATGATGAATTCCTGTTCTGTCTATAGAAGTGTCTATTTGTACGTCTCTAAATGTTTTGATGATTTGAACATGGTGGACCCTATTGGAAACAAGTGTAATGCTTAATTGGGTCGTCCACTCACAGTTAACAGCCTTTGTATTGAGTTTGTGCTTGAAATGTACTGTAATTCTGCAAACTGTTAATAAATTCTTCAATCAATCAATCAATCATTCATGCCATAATGACGTACCGTTGTGTTGGTCGTCGGGGGCGGCCCCGGGCCGGGTGTTGCAGGAGGACAGGGACAGATCTCCGTAGACCATGCCCAGCAGCAGAGCTTGGAGCTGGGGCTGGGAGGGGCGTGGGCTGGCCTCTCGCAGCCAGAAGCCTGTGACGGCTGCAGCCAGCTGGAGGTGGGGGGGGATGGGAGCCAAGACCGCCTCCTTCACGCCCAGGACGTCCAACAGCACGCCGAGACGCACCGCCAGAGGAGCCTAGAGAGTTAATACATAACCCATTATAACCTGAGGCCGGTTCGATTCTACAAATGCCTTTTAAAAACTTGTTTGTGCCAAGGACCCAACAAATGGATTGAATTGTATTTGACCGCGATCACACTTTGTTTGAGAATTGGATGCACCTGTCTGTCAGCTCACTAATGAGAGGACTGCATGTATGTCCCTATGTTTCCTTTTCATAGTTTTGACAACTGTTTGGAGGAGTTGGAAAGTGCAAAGTAAAATCGAGAAAATGTATGATGGACAATTTGGACATGGACATTGGACATGGACATTCCTTTGAACCTGTGGCTTGTGGTTAAACTGAGGATTTTAGACGGTGACCGTCTCCAGATAAAATGTCAAAGTCCCGTTGCGTTCTCATTTTTTATTGACCCTTTACACGAGAACGCACACTTTATGAAAACGCTATAATGTCGCTAGGTGGCGGTAACGGGCTGCCAAATAGACCCACGTACAAGAAGAAGAACCAGGTAGCTCCTCCCCCTTCACGCAACCCTATCGGGGTTTTGAATGATGCTTCCAGAACCACGACGGGGTCGTGGCCGTCACTCGCTGCCTGCGTTCTACTAACGCATCGAGGTGACAGACAGGCAGACAGACAGGCAGCACAGAGCATGCAGGCAGAGACAGACAAGCAGACAGGCAGCCCAGAGCATGCAGGCAGAGAGACAGACAGGCAGACAGGCAGCCCAGAGCATGCAGGCAGAGAGACAGACAGGCAGCCCAGAGCATGCAGGCAGAGAGACAGACAGGCAGACAGACAGAGCATGCAGGCAGAGCCACGGGATGGTTATATATTTTATAATGGATTAGGCTATAAACGCTGCTGCCACCTATCACAGGGCATCTCATTTACATCATTTCATTTACATTCACCATCGCTGATGAGCGGCGCTTGTTAAGAGGGAGGCTTGTTCATTGTATGAACTCCATATGGCTCTGCATCAATGTAATAAACATATGCGCTGTGAGCCAACGTGAGCCATGATGTCATAAGTTTTGCGGATTGTTCCGTTTTGCCCGTTTACACGGAGACTCGAGGAAACGGCGTTCTCAAAGATTTCCACTTTGTTGCGTTTTCAGCTCCCCAAAACGCCGTTCTCGTCTAAAGGGACACCAGCAAACCATACTTTATTTTGCCGTTTCCTATGAACAACGTTCTGGTGTAAAGACCACCTGAGCCTCTAATCTTTAAAGGACCACTTCACCACTTTTGAACTTCTCTTCCTATAATTGGTCCTAACTAATGTTCATGATAAAATACCACAGTTCAGAAACCCGTCCACCAGTGACATCATCGATGGTGAATCCAAGCTAATAGAAACGGCAGGCTTTCTTTTCCTGAAAAGTTGCAATGCAACTTTGAAGCCATCGTTCTCACAGAAACAGGAGATAGGCTCCTGCCCCTATGGGCCCCATGGCTCCTGCCCCTATGGGCCTCATGGCTCCTGCCCCTATGGGCCTCATGGCTCCTGCCCCTATGGGCCTCATGGCTCCTGCCCCTATGGGCCTCATGGCTCCTGCCCCTATGGGCCCCATGGCTCCTGCCCCTATGGGCCCCATGGCTCCTGCCCCTATGGGCCTCATGGCTCCTGCCCCTATGGGCCTCATGGCTCCTGCCCCTATGGGCCTCATGGCTCCTGCCCCTATGGGCCCCATGGCTCCTGCCCCTATGGGCCCCATGGCTCCTGCCCCTATGGGCCCCATGGCTCCTGCCCCTATGGGCCCCATGGCTCCTGCCCCTATGGGCCCCATGGCTCCTGCCCCTATGGGCCTCATGGCTCCTGCCCCTATGGGCCTCATGGCTCCTGCCCCTATGGGCCCCATGGCTCCTGCCCCTATGGGCCCCATGGCTCCTGCCCCTATGGGCCCCATGGCTCCTGCCCCTATGGGCCCCATGGCTCCTGCCCCTATGGGCCTCATGGCTCCTGCCCCTATGGGCCTCATGGCTCCTGCCCCTATGGGCCCCATGGCTCCTGCCCCTATGGGCCCCATGGCTCCTGCCCCTATGGGCCCCATGGCTCCTGCCCCTATGGGCCCCATGGCTCCTGCCCCTATGGGCCCCATGGCTCCTGCCCCTATGGGCCCCATGGCTCCTGCCCCTATGGGCCCCATGGCTCCTGCCCCTATGGGCCCCATGGCTCCTGCCCCTATGGGCCTCATGGCTCCTGCCCCTATGGGCCCCATGGCTCCTGCCCCCATGGGCCCCATGGCTCCTGCCCCTATGGGCCTCATGGCTCCTGCCCCTATGGGCCTCATGGCTCCTGCCCCTATGGGCCCCATGGCTCCTGCCCCTATGGGCCTCATGGCTCCTGCCCCTATGGGCCCCATGGCTCCTGCCCCTATGGGCCCCATGGCTCCTGCCCCTATGGGCCTCATGGCTCCTGCCCCCCATGGGCCCCATGGCTCCTGCCCCCATGGGCCCCATGGCTCCTGCCCCTATGGGCCTCATGGCTCCTGCCCCTATGGGCCCCATGGCTCCTGCCCCTATGGGCCCCATGGCTCCTGCCCCTATGGGCCCCATGGCTCCTGCCCCTATGGGCCCCATGGCTCCTGCCCCTATGGGCCTCATGGCTCCTGCCCCTATGGGCCCCATGGCTCCTGCCCCTATGGGCCCCATGGCTCCTGCCCCTATGGGCCCCATGGCTCCTGCCCCTATGGGCCCCATGGCTCCTGCCCCTATGGGCCTCATGGCTCCTGCCCCTATGGGCCCCATGGCTCCTGCCCCTATGGGCCCCATGGCTCCTGCCCCTATGGGCCCCATGGCTCCTGCCCCTATGGGCCTCATGGCTCCTGCCCCTATGGGCCCCATGGCTCCTGCCCCTATGGGCCTCATGGCTCCTGCCCCTATGGGCCCCATGGCTCCTGCCCTTATGGGCCCCATGGCTCCTGCCCCTATGGGCCTCATGGCTCCTGCCCCTATGGGCCCCATGGCTCCTGCCCCTATGGGCCCCATGGCTCCTGCCCCTATATGGGCCCCATGGCTCCTGCCCCTATATGGGCCTCATGGCTCCTGCCCCTATGGGCCCCATGGCTCCTGCCCCTATGGGCCTCATGGCTCCTGCCCCTATGGGCCTCATGGCTCCTGCCCCTATATGGGCCTCATGGCTCCTGCCCCTATGGGCCCCATGGCTCCTGCCCCTATGGGCCTCATGGCTCCTGCCCCTATGGGCCTCATGGCTCCTGCCCCTATGGGCCCCATGGCTCCTGCCCCTATGGGCCCCATGGCTCCTGCCCCTATGGGCCCCATGGCTCCTGCCCCTATGGGCCTCATGGCTCCTGCCCCTATGGGCCTCATGGCTCCTGCCCCTATGTGCCCCATGGCTCCTGCCCCTATGGGCCCCATGGCTCCTGCCCCTATGGGCCCCATGGCTCCTGCCCCTATGTGCCCCATGGCTCCTGCCCCTATGGGCCCCATGGCTCCTGCCCCTATGGGCCCCATGGCTCCTGCCCCTATGGGCCCCATGGCTCCTGCCCCTATGTGCCCCATGGCTCCTGCCCCTATGTGCCCCATGGCTCCTGCCCCTATGTGCCTCATGGCTCCTGCCCCTATGTGCCTCATGGCTCCTGCCCCTATGTGCCTCATGGCTCCTGCCCCTATGGGCCCCATGGCTCCTGCCCCTATGGGCCTCATGGCTCCTGCCCCTATGGGCCCCATGGCTCCTGCCCCTATGTGCCTCATGGCTCCTGCCCCTATGGGCCCCATGGCTCCTGCCCCTATGGGCCCCATGGCTCCTGCCCCTATGTGCCCCATGGCTCCTGCCCCTATGGGCCCCATGGCTCCTGCCCCTATGTGCCTCATGGCTCCTGCCCCTATGGGCCCCATGGCTCCTGCCCCTATGGGCCCCATGGCTCCTGCCCCTATGTGCCTCATGGCTCCTGCCCCTATGGGCCTCATGGCTCCTGCCCCTATGGGCCCCATGGCTCCTGCCCCTATGGGCCCCATGGCTCCTGCCCCTATGTGCCTCATGGCTCCTGCCCCTATGGGCCCCATGGCTCCTGCCCCTATGGGCCTCATGGCTCCTGCCCCTATGTGCCCCATGGCTCCTGCCCCTATGTGCCCCATGGCTCCTGCCCCTATGGGCCCCATGGCTCCTGCCCCTATATGGGCCTCATGGCTCCTGCCCCTATGGGCCCCATGGCTCCTGCCCCTATATGGGCCTCATGGCTCCTGCCCCTATGGGCCTCATGGCTCCTGCCCCTATGGGCCCCATGGCTCCTGCCCCTATGGGCCCCATGGCTCCTGCCCCTATGGGCCCCATGGCTCCTGCCCCTATGGGCCCCATGGCTCCTGCCCCTATGTGCCCCATGGCTCCTGCCCCTATGGGCCTCATGGCTCCTGCCCCTATGTGCCCCATGGCTCCTGCCCCTATGTGCCCCATGGCTCCTGCCCCTATGGGCCCCATGGCTCCTGCCCCTATGGGCCCCATGGCTCCTGCCCCTATGGGCCCCATGGCTCCTGCCCCTATGGGCCCCATGGCTCCTGCCCCTATGTGCCCCATGGCTCCTGCCCCTATGGGCCCCATGGCTCCTGCCCCTATGTGCCCCATGGCTCCTGCCCCTATGGGCCTCATGGCTCCTGCCCCTATGTGCCCCATGGCTCCTGCCCCTATGGGCCCCATGGCTCCTGCCCCTATGGGCCCCATGGCTCCTGCCCCTATGGGCCTCATGGCTCCTGCCCCTATGTGCCTCATGGCTCCTGCCCCTATGTGCCTCATGGCTCCTGCCCCTATGGGCCTCATGGCTCCTGCCCCTATGGGCCCCATGGCTCCTGCCCCTATATGGGCCCCATGGCTCCTGCCCCTATGGGCCCCATGGCTCCTGCCCCTATGGGCCCCATGGCTCCTGCCCCTATGGGCCCCATGGCTCCTGCCCCTATGGGCCCCATGGCTCGGCAAGGCTACTTACTTACTTGTATAAAAGCTCACAGCGCGTCACATCTCGCCGTACTGCAAGATTGTACTGCTATTTTTAGCTATTTTTGCAACATTTTGAAAAATCTCAAAAGTGTGAGAACTACAAATTTAGAATGTATTGTGTAGAATTGACCTTGGGTCTAAATGGGGTTCTGCGACATGCCATACCTGGCCCAGTGTGTCCAGCCGTAGGGGGGTTCCGGGCGGGCGTGCTTCCACCTGGTTCCTCTTCAGCTGGAGGTCCAGACGGTCGTATTCCTCCACACACCGCACGGTCTGTGCTTCTCCTGCGCCGACCGCACGCCCACCGCCGGCGCTGACCTGCCCCGCTGTTTGGTCCTGCTGAGCGGGCGAACTCCGGCCATCATCATCGTGACCCCTACCCTGATGGCCACCGTGGCCCCTCGCCCCCCGCCGCCCCCCTCCCGGAGCCTCTCCCGCCCTGGCCGACGACGTTCTCCTCCCCCTCCTCCATCCGCCGCGGGCCTCCTCCTCCTCCTGCGCTCGTCCCCCGTCCCGCCGGTCCCCCTCCTCCTCCTCCTTCTCCTGCGCTCGTTCCCCGCCCCTGTGCGACGCCTGCGCCCGCCGCCGGTCCCCCTCCTCCTCCTGCGCTCGTCCCCCGCCCCACCGGTCCTCCTCCTCCTCCTCCCCCTCCTCCTCCTCCCCCCCCACCTCCTCCTCCCCCTCCTCCTCCCCCTCCTCCTCCTCCTGCGCTCGTCCCCCGCCCCACCGGTCCTCCTCCTCCTCCTCCTCCTCCTCCTCCTCCTCCTCCTCCTCCTCCTCCCCCACCTCCTCCTCCCCCTCCTCCTCCTCCTCCTGCGCTCGTCCCCCGCCCCACCGGGCCTCCTCCCCCTCCTCCTCCTCCGTGCAGCAACAGGCCGTACACCGCCTGGCGTATGGCCCGCGCGCTGCAGTGGCCGCTCGCCAGCCTGCTGTTCTCCACCTGCGGGATCAGGAGCGTCCGCCGCATCACCAGGACGTCCAGCACCAGCGGGGGAAGCAGCGCCCGCGCCACGGCCCGGGACAGCTCCTCCGGCAGCGGGCCGAGCTGCCCGGGCGGCAGCTGACCGCCGTCGCCACCGCCGGAGAACCAGCCGGCCAGGGAGCTCTGTGGCGCCACGTCGTACTCTCGCATGCCGGCCCGCAGCTGGGCGCTGAGGCTCGGGACCGCCTCTCCTCCTCCTCCTCTTCTTCTGCCCCTCCCTCCTCCTCCTCCTCCTCCTCCCCTCCCCCCGTCCGCCTCCTCCCCCACCAGGCTGCTCACCTCCCGCAGGGCCTCCCCGGGGTCCCGAAACGACGAGAGCCAGAGGAGGACGCGCTCGACGCGCGACTGGGCGGCTCCGTTGCCCCTCCCCCCGCCCCCCGGCCTGCTGGCGTTCAACAGGGCGAGGAGGGAGTCGGTGCCTTTGGGCGAGTGGTAGTCGTTCCCGGCCAGCACGGCGCACAGCGGCAGCAGCTCGCGGTTCATGCCGCCGTACAGCCGGCACAGCGTGCTGGTGTTGTAGCGCCTCGCCGAGATGTGATGGTGGGGGTCTCTACCGCTCAGGGTGGTCCACTGGAAGAAGCGGAACGGCAGGTAACCACCTTGGAGGGGGGGAGGGGGGGAGGGGGGGGGGGAGATAAGGTTTAATTCAAATTCACGAATAATTATAATACATTAAAGGACCACTGCACCACTATTCAACCTATCTACATATAATAGGTCCTCACTGATAATCATGATAAAATGGCACCATTTCTTTCTACTCAGTCTGTGTCTCATAAGAGGGCTGTGGGCAGTTCAGAAACACGTCCACCAGTGACATCATCGTTAGGCAGATTTTTTTTAAAGATCTTTTTAAGATTTTTTTACAAAAAGCAATGCAGCTTTTCAGGAAAGCCTGCAGAAGATAGGTTGAAAAGTGGTGAAGTGGTCCTTAATAAAAATAAAACAGTAAAATGGGACATAGCCTACTGCACTTTTACTTTAGATATGTACTTTCTGATGCCAATGCTTTTGTACTTTTACTCGAGTACATATTGAATCACGGCCACACAGCCAACTCAAGGTACGGCCACGGAGCCGACTTGGGGACCCAACGCAGCTCCTCCAAGGAAAACAAACAAATGAACGGAGCTGAACGTGAATCCCCCCCACCGCCAGGCTATAACCAACCAGGGCCCAGTATGCAAATATGGTGGCGGGACGTTGCAGGAAAAAAATCGAATACTGAGAGGCACAAGACCAAAATATACACAGTGATATTAGTATCGCTATGCGAGGCTAGAGTATTCCTACTTTGTAGTATTGCTACTTTTACTTAAAGGAGCATTCAGTGATTTGGGTGATTTGTAAAAAAAAAAAAACCCGGTCTGCCCCGGTAACAAGATGTGCACATACATGCACTACAGTGGGGGGGGGACGCAGCGACAGGCCAACAGCACACACACACGCACACACACACCAAGGCCCGCCCCCGCTCGATCATGATTGGCGGAATGCCCCTCATCTATCCTGATTGGATGAAGGCTGGGCCACCTAGCCAAAAATGAAACCTAAGGTGTTTTGACCCCCAGGGGTTAACTTGGGACAGGGAGAAACTCCTTATATGGTCAGCGCACTCTATAGTAGGGGGGATTATCACAACAAAAATAAACAAAAAACAAAACAAAAAATACCTACCCTAGGGGACACGGGGGAGAACATGTGAGGGTACCTACCCTAGGGGACACGGGGAGAACATGTGAGGGTACCTACCCTAGGGGACACGGGGAGAACATGTGAGGGTACCTACCCTAGGGGACACGGGGAGAACATGTGAGGGTACCTACCCTAGGGGACACGGGGAGAACATGTGAGGGTACCTACCCTAGGGGACACGGGGAGAACATGTGAGGGTACCTACCCTAGGGGACACGGGGAGAACATGTGAGGGTACCTACCCTAGGGGACACGGGGAGAACATGTGAGGGTACCTACCCTAGGGGACACGGGGAGAACATGTGAAGGTACCTACCCTAGGGGACACGGGGAGAACATGTGAGGGTACCTACCCTAGGGGACACGGGGAGAACATGTGAGGGTACCTACCCTAGGGGACACGGGGAGAACATGTGAGGGTACCTACCCTAGGGGACACGGGGAGAACATGTGAGGGTACCTACCCTAGGGGACACGGGGAGAACATGTGAAGGTACCTACCCTAGGGGACACGGGGAGAACATGTGAGGGTACCTACCCTAGGGGACCCCTAGGGTAGGTACCCTCACATGTTCTCCCCGTGTCCCCTAGGGTAGGTACCCTCACATGTTCTCCCCGTGTCCCCTAGGGTAGGTACCCTCACATGTTCTCCCCGTGTCCCCTAGGGTAGGTACCCTCACATGTTCTCCCCCGTGTCCCCTAGGGTAGGTATTTTTTGTTTTGTTTTTTGTTTATTTTTGTTGTGATAATCCCCCCTACTATAGAGTGCGCTGACCATATAAGGAGTTTCTCCCTGTCCCAAGTTAACCCCTGGGGGTCAAAACACCTTAGGTTTCATTTTTGGCTAGGTGGCCCAGCCTTCATCCAATCAGGATAGATGAGGGGCATTCCGCCAATCATGATCGAGCGGGGGCGGGCCTTGGTGTGTGTGTGCGTGTGTGTGTGCTGTTGGCCTGTCGCTGCGTCCCCCCCCCACTGTAGTGCATGTATGTGCACATCTTGTTACCGGGGCAGACCGGGTTTTTTTTTTTTACAAATCACCCAAATCACTGAATGCTCCTTTAAGTAAAAGTAGCAATACTACAAAGTAGGAATACTCTAGCCTCGCATAGCGATACTAATATCACTGTGTATATTTTGGTCTTGTGCCTCTCAGTATTCGATTTTTTTCCTGCAACGTCCCGCCACCATATTTGCATACTGGGCCCTGGTTGGTTATAGCCTGGCGGTGGGGGGGATTCACGTTCAGCTCCGTTCATTTGTTTGTTTTCCTTGGAGGAGCTGCGTTGGGTCCCCAAGTCGGCTCCGTGGCCGTACCTTGAGTTGGCTGTGTGGCCGTGATTCAATATGTACTCGAGTAAAAGTACAAAAGCATTGGCATCAGAAAGTACATATCTAAAGTAAAAGTGCAGTAGGCTATGTCCCATTTTACTGTTTTATTGCTGCTTGTCTGGCTGACATCTCCGCGTGGATGTCGACAAACCACCTGAAGCTCAACCTGGACAAGACCGAGCTGATGTTCCTCCCGGGGAAGGGCTGTCCGCACCGAGACATGGCCATCACCATTGATAATGCTGTGGTGACCTCAACTCGGACTGCGAAAAATCTGGGTGTGACCCTGGACGATCAACTGACGTTCTCGGCAAACATCGCATCAGTGACAAGGTCCTGCAGATTCCTCCTCTACAACATCAGGAGGATTCGCCCCTTCCTCACGGAGAAGGCAGCCCAGGTGCTCATCCAGGCTCTCGTCATCTCCCGCCTGGACTACTGCAACTCCCTCCTTGCCGGTGCTCCGGCATCTGCCATCAGACCTCTGGAGCTTGTTCAGAAAGCTGCGGCTCGTCTGGTGTTCAACCGCCCCAAGTTCTCCCACACAACCATCCTTCTCCGTTCTCTACACTGGCTCCCCGTAGCGGCCCGCATCCAGTTCAAAACCCTGGTGTTAGCCTATAGGGCAGTGAAAGGAACAGCTCCTTCCTACCTCCGGGCTATGGTCGATGCCTACACCCCTGCCCGACCACTTCGGTCTGCCACCTCGGGGCGACTGATTGCCTCGTCACTCAAGGGTCCTTCTGGCCGATCCACACGGTCACGACTCTTTTCTGTTCTGGCCCCACAGTGGTGGAATGAACTCCCCACTGATGTTAGGACAGCAGAGTCACTGCCCATATTTCGCCGAAGGTTGAAAACCCACCTCTTCAGGAAACACTACCCTTCCTCTCTGCCTGACCTACTTGTTGTTAACTAGTTGTACGAACGCTTGTTTTCTATTGTTGTATTGTTTATTGGATCTTGTTTAGTCGATACACTTAATTGTTTTAGCTCATGCTCATTTGATTTAGCTATTTTGTCTCATCTGTTTAAGGAAATAGGTAGCTGATATATTGCACTTTTACCTTAGCGCTAGGTATACTCTTGGTTGCTTGTTTTTGCAGAAAATGCACTAAAGACTTCTGGTGATTAGTAGTTTTTGTTCCCTACCTATGTTGAATACACTTATTGTAAGTCGCTTTGGATAAAAGCGTCTGCTAAATGACTGTAATGTAATGTAATGTAGGGGACACGGGGAGAACATGTGAGGGTACCTACCCTAGGGGACACGGGGAGAACATGCAAACTCCACACTCACCTGGCAAGTTGAAGATGTAGAAGTCGCTGTCATTGGACAGAACCGGGCAGCCCCACTGGCGCGCCAAACAGGCGATCTCCCCGTCGGCCTCGGCCGGGCACTGGACCAGCGGGACGCCGCGCTGGGCGAGGACCTGGACGAACACGTCCCGTGTGAGGAGAGGCAGGACGGAGCCGTGGCGGCCACGACACAGAGACTCCGCCTCCTTGATCTTGGACTGCAGGCGCTGCCGCAACGTGGAGAACTTCTTGTCACTGGGGTCCATGCCTGGGAAGGCAGATTCCACAGGATTGAACAGGTTAAGGATCCATGCCTGGGAAGGCAGATTCCACGGGATTTAACAGGTTAAGGATCCATGCCTGGGAAGGCAGATTCCACGGGATTTAACAGGTTAAAATTCAAGTTCAATTCAGACACATGTCAACTTCATCCTGATCCATGTCTTGGAAACAGACGGGGCTGTGGCGATTACAAATTCACGTTGACGATTAATTCATCTTACGTACAGTATAATTGTACATTTCAGATAGCCTTTAACCCATTTTGGGCGGGAACCCCTTTTTGGTGTTAGCATCATGTTATGCTTTAGCTATTGAAAAATAGCAGATCTACAAGCTCATGGCGCGCTACGAGCTTGTAGGTCTGCTATTTTTGAAAAATCGAAGAACGATGAATGACATAGAAACATAGCTTTTTCAGAAAACTCTCGGGGATTAATAAAGTATATCTCTCTCTCTCTCTCAGGATGTAGAAGACATTTTTAGAATCTGATCTCAGGTCAAAATGGGTTAAGACCTCTTAACAGTTCTACTGCGTAACCCGTGTTCCTCGCTATTTAATCCATGTGTCGGTGCTTTACGTAATACGCTAAACCCGCTATTTGTTTATTTTTTAATAATTAAAAAGAAAGAGCTGATTTGTCGCGGTGACCTGGTGACGAGGCCGCCGCGTTATGATGACGAAACCGGAAATCAAGCCATGCTCTGGGCCGCTAGGGCTTCTGGGAAAATGAGTTCAATGCAAGTGAACGGGGGCGGTTTGTTTGGACTACAACATGCTGTGGAGGCTGTTTGTTTGGACTACAACATGCTGTGGAGGCTGTTTGTTTGGACTACAACATGCTGTGGAGGCTGTTTGTTTGGACTACAACATGTTGTGGAGGCTGTTTGTTTGGACTACAACATGCTGTGGAGGCGGTTTGTTTGGACTACAACATGCTGTGGAGGCGGTTTGTTTGGACTACAACATGCTGTGGAGGCTGTTTGTTTGGACTACAACATGCTGTGGAGGCTGTTTGTTTGGACTACAACATGCTGTGGAGGCGGTTTGTTTGGACTACAACATGCTGTGGAGGCTGTTTGTTTGGACTACAACATGCTGTGGAGGCTGTTTGTTTGGACTACAACATGCTGTGGAGGCTGTTTGTTTGGACTACAACATGTTGTGGAGGCTGTTTGTTTGGACTACAACATGCTGTGGAGGCTGTTTGTTTGGACTACAACATGCTGTGGAGGCTGTTTGTTTGGACTACAACATGCTGTGGAGGCGGTTTGTTTGGACTACAACATGCTGTGGAGGCGGTTTGTTTGAACTACAACATGCTGTGGAGGCGGTTTGTTTGGACTACAACATGCTGTGGAGGCTGTTTGTTTGGACTACAACATGCTGTGGAGGCTGTTTGGACTACAACATGCTGTGGAGGCTGTTTGTTTGGACTACAACATGTTGTGGAGGCTGTTTGTTTGGACTACAACATGCTGTGGAGGCTGTTTGTTTGGACTACAACATGTTGTGGAGGCTGTTTGTTTGGACTACAACATGTTGTGGAGGCTGTTTGTTTGGACTACAACATGCTGTGGAGGCTGTTTGTTTGGACTACAACATGCTGTGGAGGCTGTTTGTTTGGACTACAACATGCTGTGGAGGCTGTTTTCGTTTAGCCGTATTAGAGTTAAACATCTGTATCGCAGGGCAGCGGTGGCCTAAGGGTTAGAGGAGCCTCCTTGTTGCCGGTTCGATTCCCCGGAGGGGCAGGAAAAATCTGGGTGGGGAAGTGATTGTCATCACTCACCCCAACACCGCTGAAGTGCCCTTGAGCAAGGCACTGAACCCCCAACTGCTCCAGTGAAGCTGCTTAGTGGCCAACAGTATAAGACTGTGGTTGTACTGGTCAACTCCCAGGTTTTAATGTGCGTGTGCGTGTGTTTCTATGTGCAGGGCGTTGCTGAAAATGAGCACCTTCTTCCCTGGGTAAATAAAGGATACAAATAAAAATCGCTATTTGCCCAGAATATCCATATCGGTGCATCCCTAATGTTGTCATCACAACTTCACTGTGATGGAGATCAATTTGCCATATTAGGAGATCAACGGTCATCGGCTTCCTAGATTGGCTGACCCGACTCATGGGCCTTGCCGATTGGTCAAAGCTTTGCGTGACATTTGCACCACTGAACCAATAAGAGACGGCGAGCACAGCAGAAGGACTGCATTGTGTTACAGAGCGAGATGTGATCAATCTGTTAAACCCGTCTAAGTTTTGATAAATGCTCCGCTGGATGCTACACCTGGATGGAGCTCCAACGCTCTACTGGAACAAGGCTGTTTCAATCGGACGCCAGGTTTACGTACTCTGTGGTACCGCTTACGGAAAGCAGATTGACGTGAACGTCTTCAACCCAGTGTCTTTGTCCTGGAGGAAGTTGACCCCGGTGACCCCTGGGACAGGAGAACCTCAACTTGAGGTTCCCTCCTGGCTTTGGAGACGCACAGCTGTGCTGATCGAAGATACTCTCTACGTCTGGGGAGGTAGCACTTACTGCAATGTGCTTTATACATTTGACGTCGACGCCCACAGGTGGTTCAAACCACAGGTTTCTGGGACGGTCCCCGAGGGGAGGGCGTACCACTCAGCCTGTGTCTTGGGGAAGGTTGTGTATATTCATGGAGGACAAATCTGGCAGACTGGAAGCACTAATGAAACATACAAGTTGGACACCAGCAAAATGGTCTGGTCTTTAATTAACACCGGAGGAACTCCACCACCTGCTTTATACCGTCACTCTGCTACCATCATCGGGACAAAGATGTTTGTATTTGGGGGATGGGGGATGGATCAGTACCAGAACACCATCAGAGTGTTTGACACAGAGACCAACCTCTGGCTGAACACAACATCTACACAGCCTCTTCCAGAAGGACGCTGGAACCATTCAACCTTTACCTACAATGGGGAGCTGTACGTATTTGGTGGCTGCACAGGGAACCAGGACCTCAAGGATCTGTGGAGATTCAGTCCAGAGAGCTTCTCCTGGACGATGGTTGAGCCCAAGGGGAGAGGCCCGCGTTCTGCAATGTCTAACTGGTGCGGTTGCATGGCGGGAGATCGCCTCATCCTCTTTGGAGGAGGAGACAAATCCACCGACCTGTATGTCTTAGACCTCAGTCCTAGCCTCAAGACGTTGTGCAAACTAGCGGTTATTCAGTATGGTCTGGAGCAGTCTGGACTCCCACACAACATCAGGTGGGAACTGGCAGCCATGACTAGCAACAGCAAATGAAAAGAAATAAATCACACCCGTGTGAAGTAAGTGGTGCAACTCCGTGTGGGGGTCCCCGGGGGGTTGGGGGGGCTGGTTCCAGACCCACAGGAACGCACCCAGGGTGCCGGCCCGATTCCGGCGAGCCGCCCCACGTCTGAAACGGTTGAGAAATGACAGTTACCGTGTGGGGGTCCCTCTACTGTACCCTCTACTGTACCCTGTACTGTACTGTACTGTACTGTACTGTACTGTACTGGCACACCTGAAATCACCATATATACAGTTAATATGTGCGTGTGTGTTTGTGTGTGTGTTAGGTTGCGCACAGGTTGTGAAAAACAACCATGCTGTTTTCGTGCTCAGACGCACCCAGCCAGCCAACCAGCCACCCACAGACAGTCACTTAAGGAAGTGGTTTGCACCACTTAAAACAAGCAACCACACTGAAAAGAATAATGCTTCCTGTTGCATTTATAGATGAGCACTCACTGCAACTAGGCATCCAGAAGAAGACTCACTGCAACTAGGCATCCAGAAGAAGCACTCACTGCAACTAGGCATCCAGAAGAAGACTCACTGCAACTAGGCATCCAGAAGAAGATGAGCACTCACTGCAACTAGGCATCCAGAAGAAGATGAGCACTCACTGCAACTAGGCATCCAGAAGAAGACTCACTGCAACTAGGCATCCAGAAGAAGACTCACTGCAACTAGGCATCCAGAAGAAGACTCACTGCAACTAGGCATCCAGAAGAAGATGAGCACTCACTGCAACTAGGCATCCAGAAGAAGATGAGCACTCACTGCAACTAGGCATCCAGAAGAAGATGAGCACTCACTGCAACTAGGCATCCAGAAGAAGATGAGCACTCACTGCAACTAGGCATCCAGAAGAAGACTCACTGCAACTAGGCATCCAGAAGAAGATGAGCACTCACTGCAACTAGGCATCCAGAAGAAGATGAGCACTCACTGCAACTAGGCATCCAGAAGAAGATGAGCACTCACTGCAACTAGGCATCCAGAAGAAGATGAGCACTCACTGCAACTAGGCATCCAGAAGAAGACTCACTGCAACTAGGCATCCAGAAGAAGATGAGCACTCACTGCAACTAGGCATCCAGAAGAAGCAGTCACTGCAACTAGGCATCCAGAAGAAGCACTCACTGCAACTAGGCATCCAGAAGAACACTCACTGCAACTAGGCATCCAGAAGAAGACTCACTGCAACTAGGCATCCAGAAGAAGACTCACTGCAACTAGGCATCCAGAAGAAGATGAGCACTCACTGCAACTAGGCATCCAGAAGAAGACTCACTGCAACTAGGCATCCAGAAGAAGATGAGCACTCACTGCAACTAGGCATCCAGAAGAAGCACTCACTGCAACTAGGCATCCAGAAGAAGCACTCACTGCAACTAGGCATCCAGAAGAAGACTCACTGCAACTAGGCATCCAGAAGAAGACTCACTGCAACTAGGCATCCAGAAGAAGCACTCACTGCAACTAGGCATCCAGAAGAAGCGCGCCTGCTTTTTGTCTTGCTTCTTGTTTGGTTCCTGCACCAAATTATCACCTTTTGATTGATGTTTGTGATCAATACGGAGACCCAGTTAGAGTGTGATGTTCCATATAATAACTGTATAGAGCACTGAAGTCTGATCAATACCAGAGACCCAGTCAGAGTGTGATGTTCCAATATAATAACTGTATAGAGCACTGAAGTCTGATCAATACCAGAGACCCAGTCAGAGTGTGATGTTCCAATATAATAACTGTATAGAGCACTGAAGTCTGATCAATACCAGAGACCCAGTCAGAGTGTGATGTTCCAATATAATAACTGTATAGAGCTGAAGTCTGACAAAATGTACACATCCTACATGGGTTGCATTTCCCCCCATCCTGAACTCCCATAGACTTTTCTTTAATCGCGTCTCATGAGAACTGTTCCAAAAAATAAACAAAATTGAGCAGCTGAGACAAATAACAGTCTAAGTCCATACTAATGGGGTTTCCACATGAATAAAGTGAATGGCAAAATTGAGTGGCAAAATGAGTTTAACGTCTTTTAACGTCGTTTAATACAATCAGATAGGACTTTTCTGTTTGGATGTATAGGGCTGTGAAGGCCAGACAGTTTTTTAGTTTTTGCCACGCAGTAGGCATTCCCGCATAACCTCCAGGTATGATGATGTCACGTGCATACCCTCTATTATCCATAATGTGTAAATGATGGATAAGGTGCCTTTTCGGAGAGGGGTCAGAATAGATTATGGATTTAAGGCTCATTCATAGTCTGGATTTCCGGTGGTGAGGTGACCACCGCTCCGGTGGTGAGGTGCCCACCGCTCCGGTGGTGAGGTGACCACCACTCCGGTGGTGAGGTGACCACCAGAGCTGAAATAACGTTGAGCGGTGGTGAGTAAAAACAGAGAGAAGGGCAGGGGCGGTGGCGGTGGTTTGCTCTTCACCGCGGCTCAGTGACGTCATGTTGTAGTTCGGTGGGCACCTCACCACCGAAAATTCAGACTATGAATAACGCTTTGGACTGTTATTCGTCTCAACTGCTCATGATCCCGGCAGTTTCACTCATACGTATATGAACCATCAACTGAAAAATCACACCCGTGTGAACTGAGTGGTGCAACTTCCCTCAAGTTTGGCTAGAAACAGACTATCAGCAAATATGACTGACTGACTATCGTAAACGATACAGAGCCGCTTCCACGACGATATTGTCCAGACTGCCAAATACAAAAAAGACGAGGGATGGGCCTGGGCCGGCCTAGCGGTCCGGGCACCTAGGACCGGACGAACTCCTTTGACCAGAGTTTGACCAGATGAAGAGCCTCGGCTCGAAACGTCGTCAATACATTTGTGACTGGAGCAGAGGAGTTGATGAGGTTTATTCTGGAGCAGAGGAGTTGATGAGGTTTATTCTGGAGCAGAGGAGTTGATGAGGTTTATTCTGGAGCAGAGGAGTTGATGAGGTTTATTCTGGAGCAGAGGAGTTGATGAGGTTTATTCTGGAGCAGAGGAGTTGATGAGGTTTATTCTGGAGCAGAGGAGTTGATGAGGTTTATTCTGGAGCAGAGGAGTTGATGAGGTTTATTCTGGAGCAGAGGAGTTGATGAGGTTTATTCTGGAGCAGAGGAGTTGATGAGGTTTATTCTGGAGCAGAGGAGTTGATGCTCCAGTCACCTCCAGAATAATGAGTTGTATGAGTTGATGAGGTTTATTCTGGAGCAGAGGAGTTGATGAGGTTTATTCTGGAGCAGAGGAGTTGATGAGGTTTATTCTTCTGGAGCAGAGGAGTTGATGAGGTTTATTCTGGAGCAGAGGAGTTGATGAGGTTTATTCTGGAGCAGAGGAGTTGATGAGGTTTATTCTGGAGCAGAGGAGTTGATGAGGTTTATTCTGGAGCAGAGGAGTTGATGAGGTTTATTCTGGAGCAGAGGAGTTGATGAGGTTTATTCTGGAGCAGAGGAGTTGATGAGGTTTATTCTGGAGCAGAGGAGTTGATGAGGTTTATTCTTCTGGAGCAGAGGAGTTGATGAGGTTTATTCTGGAGCAGAGGAGTTGATGAGGTTTATTCTTCTGGAGCAGAGGAGTTGATGAGGTTTATTCTTCTGGAGCAGAGGAGTTGATGAGGTTTATTCTTCTGGAGCAGAGGAGTTGATGAGGTTTATTCTTCTGGAGCAGAGGAGTTGATGAGGTTTATTCTGTGACTGGAGCAGAGGAGTTGATGAGGTTTATTCTGGAGCAGAGGAGTTGATGAGGTTTATTCTGGAGCAGAGGAGTTGATGAGGTTTATTCTGGAGCAGAGGAGTTGATGAGGTTTATTCTGGAGCAGAGGAGTTGATGAGGTTTATTCTGGAGGTGACTGGAGCAGAGGAGTTGATGAGGTTTATTCTGGAGCAGAGGAGTTGATGAGGTTTATTCTGGAGGTGACTGGAGCAGAGGAGTTGATGAGGTTTATTCTGGAGCAGAGGAGTTGATGAGGTTTATTCTTCTTTTCTGGAGCAGAGGAGTTGATGAGGTTTATTCTTCTTTTCTGGAGCAGAGGAGTTGATGAGGTTTGTTCTTCTTTTCTGGAGCAGAGGAGTTGATGAGGTTTATTCTTCTTTTCTGGAGCAGAGGAGTTGATGAGGTTTATTCTTCTGGAGCAGAGGAGTTGATGAGGTTTATTCTTCTTTTCTGGAGCAGAGGAGTTGATGAGGTTTATTCTTCTTTTTCTGATTATAAAGCCTAAAAACCAATTCACATGTTCCGATGTCCAGCGACAAAAACACAATAAAATCGTTAATCGTAATTATTTGTGTGACAATCGTTACACAATTTGTACCGTATCGTGACAGTCCTGCCCCTAACTGTACCAGATGAGTGTGCGTGCGTGCGTGCGTGCGTGCGTGCGTGCGTGCGTGCGCGCGTGCGCGCGTGCGTGCGTGCGTGCGTGCGTGCGTGCGTGCGTGCGTGCATGCATGCGTGTGTGACCTACAAAATAACCTACAAAGCACTGAACGGACTGGCCCCCTCCTACATCACCTCCTATCATATGCCCCCCCTCCATTAGGACCCTCAGGTCAGCAGACAGACGACTCCTAGCAAGCGACGAAGAAGAGGCTCAGGGGTCACCGTGCCTTTGCTGTCGCGGCCCCTACGCTATGGAACAGCATCCCCCTTGCTGTTACGTAGGTCTGCCCCCTCTGTTTAAGTCCAGACTCAAAACATTCTTATATTCACAAGCCTTTGAATCCCCCTGATGCTCCTGCATTGTATCCTGTTGCTCTTAATTAACTGCTTTTAAGTTTTATTTTTTTATTTTTTACTGTACCATAACATGTGCATTGTTTTTATATTTGTCTTATACTGGTGTATTGTATATTGCACTGTATTGTATTGTTTTCTCTGACCTGTGAAGCACGTTGGTACAATGAGAGTTGTTTTTAAAAGTGCTATACGAATATATTTGATTTGATTTGATTTGAAGCACCCTTACCTCCATCCAACACCACGTAGGGCTGGATGTCGCAGGCTGCCAGCGTGGAGAGGAACTGGGACAGCAGGGAGGAGAAGGCGTCGTAGTCGCCCCCGTGCTGCTGGTCCAGGCCGTGGTTGAAGTACAGGCGGAAGTACAGGCTGCAGCCGTCGATGACCAGCCGGCTGTCCCTGAACTTGACATCCTGGAAGAAGTGCCTGTTGCCCTCCACGTAGCTGGTCAGTCCCTGCACGCCCATGTATGGTACACGGTCACAGGGTCCCCCTAGAACGACACGAGGCAGAAGCACGGTTTAATGTTTGTCTTTAGTTCAATGTTTGTTTTAAAAACGCCATTGGCCCGGACGGTTAGCTCAACCGTCTGGGCACCTATAGGCTGCTGAGCCAGCCTGACGGCGTGCCGCGGGTTCGACTCCCGATCCCGACGGCCTCCGCGTGTCACCCCCCCCCCCCCCCCCCCTCCATCTCTCTCCCCGCTTCCTGTCAGTCTACTTCCATCCTATCAATAAAGGCAGAAAAGGCCAAAAAATATCTTAAAAAAAAGAAAAAAACGCCATTGACAATGAAGGAGGTTTAATGTTTGTCTTTAGTTAAATGTTCGCTTTAAAAACGCCATTGACAATGAAGGGAAAATGTACGTCATCTTGTCCCCAAACATTAAATGCCATTAACAATAAATAGAATTTAATAGTTTGTTTTGTCACCGTTTGTTTTACAAATCACCATTACATCACCTGTTTAGCGCCCCTCACTTCACACAGGTGTGATTGTTTTTGTGTTATATATACAATCCCAATAACATTTTGCTGCTTGTACCCTGTATACGTCAGTGACAAATACAACTTCTTGAATCTCCAATCAAAACCAATAATAAAGTGTGAGGTGGAATTTAGACTTACCAGTGGGTTCCGAGTAATGTATAGATATAGTAGGCCTATAGTAATGTATAGATATAGTAGGCCTATAGTAATGTATAGATATAGTAGGCCTATAGTAATG
Source organism: Electrona antarctica (assembly GCF_951216825.1). NCBI lineage: Eukaryota > Metazoa > Chordata > Actinopteri > Myctophiformes > Myctophidae > Electrona > Electrona antarctica. The sequence goes on from NC_136796.1 coordinate 37,024, forward strand.
TATAGATATAGTAGGCCTATAGTAATGTATAGATATAGTAGGCCTATAGTAATGTATAGATATAGTAGGCCTATAGTAATGTATAGATATAGTAGGCCTATAGTAATGTATAGATATAGTAGGCCTATAGTAATGTATAGATATAGTAGGCCTATAGTAATGTATAGATATAGTAGGCCTATAGTAATGTATAGATATAGTAGGCCTATAGTAATGTATAGATATAGTAGGCCTATAGTAATGTATAGATATAGTAGGCCTATAGTTTGAGGGAAAAGCAAAAACACAAGATAGATTCTTTCCTAAGTATTTTCTTAAAAGTCTTCAGTGAACTACAACTGCAGTCTGGTGACATACAGGGAATGACTAACTGTTGGGCAATACAAACTAAAGCTGCCTTGTGAAACACAGCTCCTCCCATGGTCTGGAACCCAGTATGTATATTAGATTGAATACATGTTACGTATTGTATACATATACATATTGTCTTTTCAGAGTTCTCTGATAGCATCTCTCCGGCCTCAACAAAGCCAATCAAACAACTCACACTGATTTGGATCATAAGTTGTTCCACTACTAGGATAATTGTGAGATTTGAGAATACAGAGATTTACAGGAAATACAGAGATTTACAGGAAATACAGAGATTTACAGGAAATACAAACCACGACTGACTGACTCATCCGATTCAACATTGCCATGGATACTGAGGTGGTGACCAACTGAGTTGATCAAAAACAACAATTCCGTCCCGGACAGTTAGCTTAACCGTCTGGGCACCTAGGCTGCTAAGCCTTTGCCGCGTGTCACCCCCCCCCCCCCCCCCCCCCCCCCAACTCTCTCCCCATTTCCTGTCAGTCTACTTTCAACCTTTCAAATCAATAAAGGCAGAAAAAGCCAAAACATATCTTAAAAAAAACAAAGAAAAACAATTCCGGTCCCTGGAACAACATATTTTCAGATGGGGGGTCGGCGGCCATATACATATAATCTTGGGGGTCCTTGACATGAACATTTTGAGAACGACTTACATAGAAACATGGGGTTTTTCAGAAAACTGTCAGGATTTAGAAGACATTTGTAGAAGGTCTATGGTTTAAAAACCCAGAAGTGATGCGTGCAGCGTGCTTGTAAGAAGAGGCATCTTGCACCTTGTTGAAGCGACTGTCTGGATAGGCTACAGACTTTTTAAATCCTCAATATGTACTTTGCTAAGCCAATCAAATCATCGTGTTTGTGTTCACACAAACAGACAAAGCTGGGCATAAGAGGGCTAGCGCCCCTCGAAAACCTGGAATCGAACTTGCAGTTTTGCACTATTTTTTTCCCCCATCCTTTATTTACCCAGGGAAGTAGCTGAGCACAGGTGCTCATTTTCAGCAACGCCCTGCACATAGAAACACACACACACACACACACACACACACACACACACACACACACACACACACACACACACACACACACACACACACACACACACACACACACACACACACACACACACACACACACACACACATTAAAACCTGGGAGTTGACCAGTACAACCACAGTCTAATAGTCAAAACTTGACTATTGTAACTCCCTCCTCACTGGCTTACCGGCATGTGCACTTAAGCCTCTCCAACTGATCCAAAATGCCGCAGCTCGCTTGGTCTTCAACCAGCCAAAATTCTCACATGTCTCCCCCCTGCTCCGCTCCCTCCACTGGCTCCCGGTCGCTGCCCGCACAGAATACAAAACTCTGATGCTGGCATTTAAAGCAACCAGAGGTATGGCTCCCCCATATCTTGCAAGCATGATTGAACCCTACAAACCCTCCCGCGCACTCAGATCAGCCAACGCAGGGAAGCTGGAAGTACCCTCACTAAAAACGCCGGGACAACGCTCCACACGTCCCAAACTCTTCTCCCTTCTGGCCCCAAAACTGTGGAATGCACTTCCCGTTGCAATCAGAACTGCAGCATCACTCCCGATCTTCCGCCGTAGTTTGAAAACCCACCTTTTCAGACTCCATCATGGCCCATAGCACTTACCCTACCGCCTTAGACAGCACTTTTTAGACTTAGATAGCATTTGAAACAGACTTATAGCATGTCATGTAGACAGCACAATAACAGTACAGCATAGTATAATATATATGTATAGTTTATATGTACAGTGTCATTATATAGATATGTTCTAGCTACGTTCTTAGCTTACGCATGTTTCTTGATAAATGCTTTTTATGTGATGTATTCCCATGCTTTTTGTTCTTGCTTAAAAGTAAGTCGCTCTGGATTAAGAGCGTCTGCTAAATGCCTAAATTGTAAATTGTATACTGTTGGCCACTAAGCAGCTCCAGGGGGAGCAGTTGGGGGTTCAGTGCCTTGCTCAAGGGCACTTCAGCGGTGTTGGGTGAGTGATGACAATCACTTCCCCGCCCAGATTCTCTAACCCTTAGGCCACCGCTGCCCCCAAACCTATCCTATCCTATATAGGCCTATATATGTCTAGTTAAATGAGTTAATACAACCAAACATAAATGATACATTTAAGGACAGTTCCAGCCGACTCTCTCAAATGAGTTAATAGAACCAAACATAAATGATACATTTAAGGACAGTTGCAGCCGACTCTCTCAAATGAGTTAATAGAACCAAACATAAATGATACATTTAAGGACAGTTGCAGCCGACTCTCTCAAATTGCTGCACCAATAAGTTCAAGAAAAGAAAGCCAGGTGCAGATTATTTGTCTTTGGGATGCTCTCCATTCAGATTGTTTTGCTTGGCCTGCCTTAATTGTTTCATTGATTTCAAAGTTGCCTTTAAATTTAAGACTAGAATAGATTTCTTCTCTTATTGAATATTCGTTTGTATAGTAGTAGTATTATGTACTACTAGTACTACTATTTAGTTGTAGTATATTTTGCTATTGTGTATTCTATGTTATGAAGTGTACAGATCATTTTGGGGTGATCTTGTACTAAAAAAATAAAAATAAAACTGAAAACATTTGAGAAACTAAAAGTGTAATGTTGTTTTTTTCTTTATCATAAAAATGTAAAAATCTATACAAAATATTATTGAACGAAGTGTACGTATAATGTATTGTTAATGCCCATTGTAAACGCCAACAATCATATATTTAAAATAATGCCACAGAATAATAGAATGCCACCCATGGAAAAGACAAAACCAACCAGGAAATGTTTTGCGGATTATCATGGATCCATAATCACATGCATCGATAATGTGATAGGTACCCATATGCTGCAGCTCTGGTCCATAGCCCTAATGCCCTTTGCTGCCGTTGCAGGGCATTAGGGCTATGGACCAGAGCTATAGATCCATGCCATGGTGTGACCTTAAAGTATTGAAGCAGGGAACTTCATTTGAGCAGCAGAACATTTTAATTTCTATAATATCTGAATCAGATCACGTTATTATTGCCACAATATGACATGCATGCAGTGCATGAAGGAAGGAAAATGCGTTTCAAAAAGACAATGAATGGAAGATGGAATAATAAATAAGTTATAACCAATTAAAGTACAGCAAAAACCCACCTCTTCCCACTTTATTTCCTCTTCGTTATGTTTACAAACATGTGGGAAAAGAAAACACAGCCCACTTCCTCGTATAACATGTATACTTCAAAGTAAAAGTCAACACAATGTGTACTAAAAAAAAGTGCATTTATTTACTTTTTTATGCGTGTTGTATGTTTAACACCGTAATCGTGATATATCACAAAAGTACAAAATAAGTAAACCCCCGGAAAAAACAAGTGTAATAGTCGCATTAAGTTTAATAATCACATGAATACAAAACGATACAGAAAATCAAACTCTTATTTTGAATGAGGGGGGGTCGCAGTGCGGGTCTCGCGAGAGTGAGAACAAGACCTGCCGGAACACGGCCGATCTACAAGCTCACAACGCGTCGCATCGCGACGCGTTGTGAGCTTGTACATCGGATTGTTTTCCGGCGCGGGACGCAGTCGTACGTCGAAACGTAACGAGCAGCCGCGTTGCCATGTCCGCATATTATAAGCAGCATTGTGCTGGTAAATATTGGTAGTGGTGGGTTGCATATTTTGGGAGGGCTTACGTTTGTTTCTATTTCTAATTAGTTATTTGGGGTTATTGCTCTCTAATGTTGTTAAATTAAATCAGTGGTTCTCAAACATGTTCATGTCAAATACCCCCAATTAAAGAAATAAATGTCAGTGAAAAGACTGAAAACGCCCATCTGAAAACATTTTGTGCCCCATCCATTGATTGATATTTATTAACAGTTTGCAGAATACCGTAGGTACATTTCACATAATGAATTGCATTTTTTTTTTTTCATTTTTATAGCGCTTTTCCAACAACGGTCCATTCATTCATACATTGGGAGGTGAAGGTTCATTCATTCATACATTGGGAGGTGAAGGTTCATTCATTCATACATTGGGAGGTGAAGGTTCATTCATTCATACATTGGGAGGTGAAGGTCCATTCATTCATACATTGGGAGGTGAAGGTTCATTCATTCATACATTGGGAGGTGAAGGTTCATTCATTCATACATTGGGAGGTGAAGGTCCATTCATTCATACATTGGGAGGTGAAGGTTCATTCATTCATACATTGGGAGGTGAAGGTCCATTCATTCATACATTGGGAGGTGAAGGTTCATTCATTCATACATTGGGAGGTGAAGCGGCGAACAGTCGACGCCAGCGTCCTCACTTCAACACATTCACACACCAACGGTGGCAAGCTCACACCGACCGACTCATTGGAGGCAACGTAGGGTTCAGTGTCTTGCCCAAGGACACTTCCACATGTGGACAGGAGGAGGAGTTGGGATTCGAACCGACGACCCAGGGATCATTGGACGACCTGCTCTACCTCCTGAGCCACAGCCGCCACATGAAAGCACAACTCAATACAAAGACTGTTATAAAGCATTAGGCCGACACTTGTTTACAACAGGGTCCACCATGTTGAATTCATCAGAACATTTAGGGACGTACACACATATACACTTCTATGTAAAAAAATAAAAATAAATCACACCCGTGTGAACTGAGTTGTGTAAGGTCTTATATAGACTGATCAACTGTGGTCTGACGTAATGTCTGACGTAATGAAATCACACCCGTGTGAACTGGGTGACCATAGCAACCATGCTCATTTTTCGGTACGAACAGACACGTAAACTAACAATGATGAAATCACACCCGTGTGAACAGGGTGACCATAGCAACCATGCTCATTTTTTTCGGTACGAACAGACACGTAAACTAACAATGATGAAATCACACCCTTGTGAACTGGGTGACCATAGCAACCATGCTCATTTTTTTTGGTACGGACAGACACGTAAACTAACAAAGCCAGTTGTGGGAGTGGTTTACACCACTAAAAAAAAAGGAGGTAAAAAGGGAAAGGAGACAGATACAGTAAGGGGGAAAGGGGACGGGGGATTCACATTTTACGGGGGGGGGGGGGCATGCAGTTTCAAATTGCAGCCGTCCGTAGGTGACCTTTGAGAGCGGTTTTGAAGGAGTCAAGGGATCCGCATCTTAATGACTGTTGGTAGGGCGTTCCACATTTTGGTGGCATAGGAGCGATATTAATTTGGTCCCTTGTTTGTGCCGAATCTGGGTTGCACGTGGACAGTTTGTTGAACTCCCTCTGGTGTTGTGGGTGTGAACTTCGTTGACAGTAAGGAAGTATTTTAGACAGGTACATGGGATATGAGTACATGGGTATACAGGATTTGTTTTTTAAATAGTTGTGATGTTTTTGCATAGTATATATTTAATTAAATGTCATTAAATGTTCAGATGAATTGAATATGAATATGAAGGACCCCCAATGGAAACAAAGCCATATTTCTTCATTGGGTTTTTAATTCAATCCTCTTCTTTAATAGCAGACTACCTTGTATTGAACTGTAGGATACTTTCCTGTGACAAATGTTAATTAAGTGATTGATTGATTGATTGATTGATTGAAAGTTGTATTAACAGTTTGTAGAATGTAAAGTATAGCCAATAGGCCTACAGCAACTGCTAAGAGGATAAAACCAAACCTAAGACTTGTTTACATAAGGGTCCTCCAAGTGTTCGTTCAATCAGTCAGTCAGTCAGTCAGTCAGTCAGTCAGTCAGTCAGTCAGTGTGTGTGTGTGTGTGTGTGAGAGAGAGTGAGAGTGTGCGTGTGTGCTAGGAGTAGGATATCAAGTGTAATCAATGTGGAAATGTAATAATGGAACACAACCACCTTAAAGACTACTAATCATTGTGTACTCCTGCAGACCTGCACTATCTGCATCGAGAGATCTCGGTACATGTAGACATTTATTTATTGGCAATTCCGACTTTCAATTGTATACATTATTTTTGTTTTGATTGTATTTAATGTTGTATTGTTCCACTTTAAAGCCCTCCTTTGAATTGAATTGTGTTCCATGTAGCATATAGTTGGGCATGTTCTCCATAGACCTGGGTTTGCTTGTTTCTCTCGCAGTCTCTCTCACACAACCTGGCAACACCGCGGGGGCCAGGCGTAGCTACGCATCGAGCGGGCTAGCCAAGGCGCTTTGGTCCGTTTCGTGACTGTGTCGTTTCGGTCTGTCTGTCTGTTTGTCTGTCTGTGTAACCTCAGTCTGTACTGTGTGGTTCATTGTGGCTACAAACAAACAAATGTCTGCCGGAGGAGGAGGAGGAGGTTCGGCTGCTGGCGGAATGACGCCCGTGCGCCGCAAGAAAGACACCACTCCGTCGTCGTGGTTCTGGGAGAGCCCGGACACCCTGGCCCAGCTGGAGGCGGTGCGGCAGTGGGTCGGCAAGCACTACAAGAAGGTACGGAGACGGAGTAGAGTAGCCTATACTGCCATGTTACTCACTACTATTACTACTATGCTGGCCTTCCCGGCTATGGGAGCGATGGCTCAGTGTTGCCAAGGCTGCTTTTTTACAAGTGTTTATTGTTTATTTTTTGTATTGTTTCTGTAAAGTTCCTTGTAAATATTGCTGACCTTCTTTCTAGTCAAGTAGTATATTGCTTATTTGGGCTTTCTTCCTGAATGTTGTTTTAAAACCATCCATCCAGCTTCAACCGCTTATCCGTAGTCTGGTCGCGGGGGCAACAGCTCCACTAGCCCCTTTCGGGACCCTCGGTTACCTTTTCCTGAATTTTGGATGGAGGTAGCCTAGGGTAGGGTCCCTCATCGGTTATTCCACTCTCCATAGGGCGCAGATTTACCTACTCTCTGTTCACGGAGCCCCGCGCCGTCGCTTTAGTGTTGGTGAGATGTTTCAAAGATGCATAACATGGCTATAGGAGACAACGGAAACGTGTGCGAAAGAGCGCTAATCAGAGTATTTTTAATCTTTTTTTTTTTTAAATTTTGCGTCGCTGAACTTCTCTCTCTTCCTTGACGACTTCCCATTGTACCGCCTCCCGCACCGAGACTGGCTAGCTGCACGTCATAGTTACCGCCTCTGATTGGCCGACCACATGCAGGATGTTTATAATGCTGTTGTGTCGTGGGAGGCGGGCAGAGCGGACTTACCGTTGGGCTAGGGTGGGCTGCAGCCCGGGGGCCCCGGACTAGGGGGGGCCCCCCACAAAATATATATATAAAAATACTTTTTTTAAATTATAAAATTCTAGTATTGAAATCCAATTCAAGTGAAATGTGTGTATAGTTATTGTATTTAGTTGTATTATGGTTAAACCATTGAGAGCTTCTGCCTGCCTGCCTGCCTGCCTCTCTTTTTAGGGGCCTGGGTACCCCAAAATGAAAACAAAATAGCCCAATTTATTTTCCGGGCGGCTGCGCCTGCGCAGCTGCGCCGCTCGGCCGAATTGCGGGGGGCCCCCAAGGGGGCCCTCAGCAAGTTAAATCCGGCTCTGGAGGTGGGACATGGGAAGTGAGAATTTCAGAGAAGCCAAAACTTCAAAAAAAATATAAAAAATACTTAACGGCAAC